>NW_010235055.1:73730-85822 GCF_000690775.1 Eurypyga helias
TCTTCTGATTTTTCTCCATGGTATGTAATTTATGGTTAGAAATAGCTTTGATAATCTATTAAATATGATAAAACTGTATAAGAGTTTATTCTTGTTTCTGGAAATGTTTTTTCAGTTTTGTTATTGTAATGTTTTTTGTTATATTCCTGGAAATTTGGGGTTAATTCCTCAGTCACTTGGTCTTTTCAGCTTTCTTTTGGTGGACAGTGTATTAAAAGGGAAAGCATAAAAGTTTTACTGAGTATAAAATGGTCTCGTTGAGTCTCACTATCTTGCTGTCTTCCAGGAAAAAAAATTAATATGCCTTTGGGATTTATGGATTTCAGATTATTTTATTGCTGACTTTTTAAAAGTGTCCTGGAAATTAGGACCATGAAAGCTTTCTGCATGGCATAAAATAGAAGGATAATATTCTGTGCTCTAAATAGTGACAATTTTCCACCTGAACCTGAGAGACTGGAAGAATACAGGATTAGAATGGATTCACCTTCAGTGTTGTTCCTTCTGGGCTCTGACATCCTTTCACACTCCCAATTTTCAGTTGAAAAGGAGAGAGAAAAGAGGTTACATGGCCTAAGAGAGAAAGGGAATAGTATTAGAACATTAAATTTAGAGTTTTCTTGAAAGCCTTGAAAAATAAAGCTGTGTGTTGCGAATAGAGGAACGTATTTTTGTTGGATGATGATGGAGGGGTTTATACAAGTGGTGCTTCTGCTTCTGATTTTCTACCAGAAGCATGCAGGTGTGCTTTATTGACAGCACAGGTGCATTGAGGACAAAATATCAATTAGCCACTACAGTACTAGTTTTTCTGTATAATGGGTACGGGTTTTGTGCATGCAAATGGGCATAGCCATATGTTTTTCATATGTCAACTCTGGCCTTCCTCATTTCACAAATATGTTTCAGAATGTTGCTAAATTTCATGCAATTGGAAAGAACAAAGCATTAAGGACAATAATTTCATGCTTTGTACAGCATAAACAAAAACCCCCAAAACTTTCCAGGCAAGGGAAGGGAGTGTGTCAAATTCATCTATAAAAATCAGACAAAAGGACTTTGCTTGGAAAAGAAATGCGGAGTGGTTTTAATTATTGCTGTGCTCCAGGTCACGCCATGTTCTTTCAATTATGACTTTGGTGTAAGAAAGACTGTCTCTTCTCAAATGTCTTTACTCCTTTAAAGGGAGAGACTTGGTCATTTGCCAGAGATGGGGGAATGGGGCATTTTCAGTCGTCTTTAGTATGGGGGAGTTTGAATTTTGATTATCTCTCCATTCTGAATACAATTGAGAAGAGTCAGGAGCGAGCAAATTTAAGTGCTTTTCTTAAATGGTTCATTTTTCTTTCAGTTCAGTTGTCTTTTTGTTTTCTTCAGAATATTTTTCCATTGCAAAACTCTGGCATGAATAATTTCCCTTTATGCTTTAATCATTGCTTTTCTTTAAGGTTCAGTATGTCTATTTAATAGTTTGTCTGCAGCATTTTGCTGGAATGGGAATAGCTATCTGTGTGTTGTCTTCAGGACTACATCTTAAAGTACCCATAACTTAGAGTGGTGGAGTTTGCAAACACATTGCTCCTTTCTCACTGTAACTTCTTTTTTTAATAGTAATGTGCTTCCTTTGTATGTGTGTGTTCTAAAGTGGGCCCCATTCTGTTTCTAACCTCCTAGTTCTGGATGGAATAAAGTACTGAAGCAAAAAGGAAGGTTTTACTGAGGAACTCAGTTCCATGACAACTTCCCCTTGGGTCCAACCTATAGCTCACTTCCAGCTGATACCCTTGGAATGAGCACCATGGTTCCTATCTTGATTGCTAAAACCAAAGCTAAACAAGTAAGAAGGATAAACTAGCATATCTCCATATCTAAGGAAGGCCTACAAAAGAACTGTAGAACTCTTATTCATAAATATTTCCCATGTTCTCCACAAGCAATTTTGCAAACACTGTGTATACTGCCAATCTGTGGGCATCACCATCCCTTTTTTTAAATAATAAGGCCCATATTTGGTGGAAAATCACATCTAATCAGGATAATGCTATGTGAGTGCAGTCAGGGGGTCATATAAATATCAATTTAGGTCTTTAGTTGTGTACAACATATTAAATAGTTTGTCATGCCTTCTTTAGCACTGACTTTTTACTAATGAAATAGCGCTGATGTTATTAAAATTATATTATGGACTGTAGATTAGCAGCAGTGAGGGATTATTTTTTTTAATACTACTTAGTTTGCAAACTCAGCCCTCAAAATCTCAGAAATTGTGGATTCAGAACTGCCCTTGCTATCTCAATTGGACACTTCATGCATCAATCCTACTCTCCTTAGGAGACAAACTTCTTGCAGAGGAAATTTGTGTGTAGGCCTTTAATTGGACAGTGTCATAACATATTTGTATGAGGCCATAAGGTAATTGTAAATCTACTATTGCCCAGCTTTTGGCTTAACCTCATGGACAGTGAAAATTATTTTAACAAATTGTCTTTGAACTGCTTGATATTTTAGAATAATAAAAAAAGGAAAAATTCCTTGGCATGCTGCAGCTACCCAAGCAGAGGTGTGAGTCCAGCTCCTTCCCATATTTAGAGTCATCTTTTTCTCTTGAGAGTTACCAGCATTTTCTGTGGAATGCATGTGGCAGGGGAGATCATTATTTTAGGCACATCACTCATCTCCAAAAATGGTGCCTTCTACTTATCCTTTGCAAACAATTGGAAGTGCTTAATGAAAATAATGTTGGACCTTCTCAGGCAAAAGTCAGCGGAAACTTTTAAGACTGAAAGATAGAGCCGAAACATAGGGCTTGCTATGAGATCCCAAAATTAGTGAAAAAAGAAAATAGTTTCAATAGCCTTATACACCATAATGAACCTTTGAGTGCCTTGGTTTGAGCTTTGGTGCTGGGTATTAAGTTTGCTGAATACATTAACTTACTAATGATGGAAAGTAGAGAAGGTTTGGGTTTGGTGGAAAAGAATATAAACAACGTCAGCTCTTGCAGCCTGTTAGAATCAGTTGTCAGATCCTGATGTAATCTGATAGGCATGTCGTAATACTTTATACTGTCATATTTACAGACCAACATACTTATGGCAAAGTAGTTTGAGTTTTGAAAATACTGTCTAGAGCTGCCTGCGTTATTCATGGTGTTGAGCAGGAGTCATTAGTGCCTACTTCATGGTTGTGAGCTTCCTGCTAAAGCTAGCTCTCTTGGGCATTTCCTTCAGCTATGTTTGTTGCATTTAAACAGCAATGGACAGAATAACTACCTAGTTGCTCGCTGAGCATTTAGCCCTTTACAAGCATTCGCCATCTAGGTTGGATCTTATTTATTTTTTGCCTGTCAACTATAGAATACTGTACTTAATTTCAAACAAGACCTGGACATTAAATCAATTTGTTGAAAGTGTTTTATACTTTCTAGCTGTTAGGAAATGCAATATATTGTTGGTGTCATGTCTTGGCTCCCAGGCTGAGGCAAGTATATTGAATTAATTCTGAAAATGAAGATGACTGCTAACAATACACAGTGTTATGGTTTCAAATCTCTATATATTCACTTCCAGTCAGCATGCCCCTTCCAGTCTCTTTCATGTCCCAGTCGGCTGGTTTGTCTGTGCTGTGGCAGATATGGTTAGGTATGCAAAGCCTTGCTGTGTTACATATGCTTTTTCTAAACAGGCTGGATAATCTGAGTCAATGTGTCTGTCTATGTAAGCAAACCTGTTAGGATCCCTTCAACTTCTCTGTTAAGAAGCACCTGGAGGGTGACAATTGTATTTGTGTCTCTTACGTTAATGTGGCTGGAAAATAGAAGTGGAGGACTGAAAGATGTGGTTAACCACAGAACCAAACACATGTAGCAGAACTGCAGGGCCCCATCAGGAGAGGGTGAAAGGAGCTGCTGAGGAGCTGCCAAGGGGCTGCGTATCTGGTCTACTACAGTAGCCTCAGGATCCAGTCTGAAGGGTGCTAGGCTGCAGAGTTTAACTTGTTGGAAAGAGGTCAGCTTATTGAGAACTAGTACTTGAAAGAGAGCTGAGGGGAGAGGTGGGAAGCACAGCTTGACCCAGACAAATTGCAGTCCCAGCACTGGGAGAGCTTTGGGATACTGGCATTGCATAAAACTGCTTTGAACCAGACTCAGCACAGAGAATCTGCACAGCTCTAATTGAAACAGCCTTTTGTTGTAAGGAAAAGAAAGCTGCAGAATGGTAAATGATGAATCCTTTCCTTTTATTTGGAGCCCACCATTGGCTTGCTAGTGTTATACAAAGAACATTCTGCACTCAAAGTCCATTTGAAATTTAGTCAAACATTGCAGTAAATGATATAACTCACTGCTGGGAGCTTCTCCAGACCTCTACGGTTTTATTTGTTTATTAGTAAGGCATGTTTCACAGTGCAACTTCTTTTTCATATTGTTTATTTTTTCTTTTTAATTTACATATACTACATTTGCTTTTCTCGACCATTTTCTATTTAGGCTTTTTGTTAATACAATTCTAATCAAATGATTGGTTTACTTAATATCCTTAAATCATAAATTTGGAACTTTTTGACATGTAATAATTTTCTGAATTGATTAAACACACAGCTTTTCAGCTCTAATAATTGCTTCCAGGCTCTTTAGAAATAAATAAATGCTGGACTCTTCCATTACTATATCCTTTATCATGAACTATAATCCTTACTATTCTTTCTAATCTTCTGCTTTTATCATTCTAAAAACTTTTCGATCTCAAGTTTTATGACACAGTAAATCAGTTCAAGAGTACAGAACGAAACTTTGACCTTATGAAGGCATTCAGTCAGATCTGTTTACAAAGGTATTTAGGATAGCTTGTGGCTTTTGAAAACAATCAGGGAACTATATATTTCTTCAAGTTACATACGAACATTTGTATGCATATGCTTCCTTCTCTGTATGTAAGAACTATTCTTACCAGTTTTATGGCAGAAAAGGTTAGATGCATTAGAAACACTTCAGAAAATCTGTTCCAAATTTCTCTTCTGTTGCTGCATTTTTCTACAATAACAGAGGTTTTTTGCTGAACCAAAACCACAGGTCGAGTTAACTAGGCAGATCTAACTGGTTCTTCTCTCTACCAGCTACTTCAGCATGTCCGTCTTAACAAAAAGGACTGGGGATGCCAAAAGGAACAATCCACGGCCTATTTGGAAAAGGAGATCTTTTGCTTGGAGTGGGGGATGGAGTGGAAATATCAGTCATCAGGTTCTAGCTTTTCCTTAATGCTTTGAGAATATAAAACCTAGTCAGGCTTTAAGTCACTTCTGGTAACGTTTTTCTTTTGTACAAGCTGGTCCCAGCAGCCAAACTGACATAAATAAACTGCTGCAAGAACCCTGTCTGTCTTAGTCTCCCAGCTTCAGAGATTTTCCAGAGCTTTGCTGATCCTTTTCAGACTCCCTGTATCTCCTGAAGACACTAAACAAGAGATAGTGGGGCTTCAGCAAGCAAATGTGAAGATAAGAAGCCAAGGGTTTTATTGTGAAGATACAGTACTTTGCAGTGTATCTGAGGTCTGCAAGGTGTTGGCACCCATATATAAATCCTCTTGAGCATAACAGAATATAGCCTAAATATCATACACTATCTTTTTCTCCAAGCTCCTTAAATTCTGTGACTCCCAAGACAGCTACAGAAATATTTGCAATAAGGAGGATTTTTAGGAATATCTTTATCCTCAATTTCCATTTGAGTTTAAGTTTTAATGTCTAAGATGCTCCTACCAGAAAAAGATGTACTTGGCTTGGGATTTTTTTAATCGTATGGCGAGAGTTTTACAAAATTCACCTGAAACTCAATTACAGGTCTCAAATGTAGAAAGTTAAGTTGAGCTAGAAACAATCTGTATTCATAAGTATATAATCAGGCAAACAATGAGTTGTGCCTGAAAATGCTAGCTCCCACGTGCAAGGAAGCCTTGTCTTCAGTGCAATGACATGTATTTTACAGTATGTGACCTACTGCTAGGATAGATTGGATCAGACCCCAGGGTGGGATCCTTAGAGCTGGCTAATAGATGTGGCTTGTGACCTCCTGGAAGACTTCGATTGGAAAAGTGAGTATTCTCATTATATAGATGTTTCCTGGTAGTGTGAGAATGTGACGCCTATATGTTTGTATGCAAATGTCTGTATATGAGTTCACATGCTGTTCCTTTTGTCTGAAAAGGACTGGTTTGTATTTTTTTTTTTTTGCAACTGTTGTTGCAAAAAGGGGCTTTTTATGCTGGGCCATAACAGCAAGAGTAGGCCATGCAAGACAGGAGAGGTATCCCTGTTCTGCTGAGTATGGTAACATCTTGACTGGAATAGGGTGTTGGGTTTGGGGGTTTGCATCTCAAGTAGAAGTGGGCCCATTGGAGGGGTTCCACATGAGGGCAACAAAAATGATCACAAGTCTAGAAACCATGAGCTACAAAATAAAAGTCAAAGGATTTGAAACTGCTTAGTCTGAAGAATAGCGAGATCACCAGTGTAAACGTTGTGTATTAAAAGGCTACTGCAATGACAGAGAGTGACACTTCCCCACACTGAATGCACTAGAAGGACAGTAAGTCCTCTGTGCTGAAACTGCAGCAAAGACAACTTGGATTAGACTTGAGGAAACCTAACAGGATGGTGAATCACTGGAGTAGACAGCCCTGCAGACTGTCATGGGAGGCCTTTGAGAAAAGATTAAGCAACTGTTAGTCAGGAATGAAATGGGTATAACCATTGGTTCCTCATGGCAAAGAAACAGTCCAAATTATGTTTTGGAGGCCCTTTTCAATCATATGATTTCTCTGAGGACCTGGTTTTATTAAGTGGCAGGGAGTTTTCCAATGTGACACAGATTGAACATTGGCCCGTATTGTTTGCACATTTGGTGCCTTTTTGGAGCGTAGTTTTGCAGGAGAATGCAGCTGCATATTGACCAGCGGCTGGCACTGCCTCCTTCCTGGCTTGCGAGCACTATATTGCTGACCAAAGGGAACGGGAGGTTCTCTAATTCCCTGCTTATGTGCAGCCATAACACTCCAGGCTTCAAAGGGAAAGGAAGCTTGAACACTCTGTGTTCAGATATTAAATATTGCTGTCTAATAAAAATGGACTGGAAACACATTTCAGAGTCCAAACTCTTCCATTGGAAGTAGTGGTTATCAAACCATCGGTTTGATGCTCGCCCAGTTAATATATGCCTACTTTAGCTTATCTGAATTTAAGTCTTTTCAGAGAACACTGCTTCACTTTCAACCTTTTTAGTATTACTGCTTTTTTATTCCCAAATAAGGAAGCTTTAACCACAGTGTGTGCCTGCCAAACATTAGGGGTTTGGAGCTGCAAACATGAAGCAGGATGCTATCTGGTTTTATGAGGCCTTTCTGTTATTTCTATAATCTTTAACCAGCCAAGAACCCTTCATTTATCCTCCTGTTCTAATCCTGCTGTTTAAACAAAAGGCAGACACGGTTTTGGTTCCAATTCAGCTAAAAATTAAAGCAATTCAGTGTATAAATATAACTTAGAGATGGACCTATTTTCCAGAAATGTGTATCTTGCTTTAAAGAAATTGTATTAGTCCTCTGCTGTTTGAGAAACACCTGAAGAAATATATTTGGAAAGTAACATTTTAGCTTGTTTTATAGGAGATCCCAGAGGCCTTACTTAAAATTAGGGTTTCATTATGTGCTGGGTTTAGGCAGGAAAGACTTAACTCTTTTTACCGTGGCTGCTATGAAACTGTGTTCCTGGGTGCTGAGAGCAGCACTGATCAGTTCTCAGCTGGCAGTGGGCAATGCCTGCACTGAATTCAAGATCTTTCTCCGCTTCTGATCCTGCAGCTGCGTTCCCAGCTCTCGCTGTCTCACTACAGGCAGCGCAGGGGACACACAGTTCAGGCACCTGACCCCAACTGACCAAGGGAGTATTTCATTCCATAGTACGTCATGCTCAGGCAGAGGTGAGGAGGGGGTCTGGGAGCCATTACTCTCTCGCCTACTTTCTTGCTTGTTTACTCCCGTACACTTGCTAACACTCTCCCTGACTCCTGCGTTAGCTGCTTTGCTAACTCCTGTGCTGGCTCGTTTGGGAGGGAGTTGGTGGGTTTGTTTAGTTTTCCCAGCCATGCTACCACTGAGAGGGTTTGCTCAGAATCTGCTGCGACAGCTCTTGGGCTGAGGCTCTCAGGCTGCAGCTCTCTTTCTCTCTGGCTCTGACTCCTACATATCAGCACCTGGTTGTGCACTGGTCAGTGGGTGGTGAGGAACTGTATCGTAATTGTATCATATCTTTTATTCCAAATTGCTTTAATTACTTATTATTAATATAATTTGTATATAGTAATTGAGATTCAATTAGGAACTAGTTGATCTCAATTTTACGAGCTTCCATTTTTCTTTTTCCTCCGATTCTTCCCCTTTGCTGCAGGAGAGGAGAGGGGATTTGTGAGAGTAGCTTTGTGGTATTTTGCTATCCAGAGTTGTGCCACAACACATTAGACCAGATGTTGAGCACTGCCTATGCTGAAGTATATGTTTACTTTAAAAGCAGATGAAGAGTTGTCTAAGAAAGATGGAGGATGATGGTGAAAAGAATATGATTATGTACATAAACACTTACTTGGAATGAAGTCATATTTGTAAAAGCTGTAAGATTTAAAAAAAAAACCCAAAACCCAAACACATAAAAAGATCTTGATGTATCTAAACTTCTGCTTTCTTTGTTGTGGCCTACTCTAGTATAATAAGCACCCCAGCATTAATTCCTACTAAGTGACTGAGCACATATGCAGTTGTAAATCTCATATTTTTCAAGTTAAAATCTCTGTCTACTATTGTAAAGGCTGATGCTTTCCCTAATTTTTCAGCTTGCTTAAATGTAGGGCTTTAAAAAATCTCTAATGACTTTATGGTGCAAATTATAGCCTTTAGTTTCATGAAGATTGTCTTCTGTAAATAAAAAATTCTTGGTTCTCTCTCAGACCTCGAAATGTTGCAGATACTAAGATGAAAATCTGACCAACTGACAGGTAAAATTTCCATTAACTTCATCAGGGATTTTGCTCCATCAGTATTCAAAATTACAAAAGTTGCACTGAGATTTCTGATCTTATTTAAGAAAACAAGGCTTTCCTTTTTGCAATGAATGTATCTGTGAAGTACCAAGAGTATTTCTAACAAAGCCTGCAGTAAGGCAAGTTATTATTTGTCTGTTCTAAATTAGATTTGATTACAAATTGCATTAAGAACATGAGAAAGTGGTTCTTGTATCTCGGTTATGCATTGATAGTGCACTGTTGTGGTTTCCCCTGTTCCTTGAGTGAGTTTTAAGTAACATAACCTTTTGTAGACATTTAATATAGTAGAAGGGTGGAGGTGGTTTTGTTTGGCTTTAATCTCTAAGTGATATTCATACTGATTTAAAAACTTTGATGTTGCAAAGCACCTTGTTACCATAATTTTGTAAATGAACAGTAGGTATAGTCGCGTAAAAATAAACCACAGAGTTGTATGAAAAATAATGTAGTATTTGAAGTAGCATCCTAGAAAAAGGTCATAAAAGTAATTGAAAATAAGGCTTATAAATGAGGTTGATTCTTATATCAAGAATACAAACTTTAAGATAAACAGTACCTTAATTCTTTCAAATCAAGCCAGATGGAACACCACATGAATAGTGGAAATAAGCATACAATCTTTAAAAATTGTCCAAAATCAATGGAAATAATCAACACCTGAGAAACATTTTATGACATAATATTTCTCAGTGATTAGTAAACCCATTTAGTACTTTGTCTTTTGATGATATTCCAGAAGCTGCACAATTTCAATAGTCCCTGAAATGTTAGGGACAAATATCTTCATTGGATCTGTTTTCTGCTCTTCAGGAAGACTTTTACTTATGAGTAACAGTTCAGACTTAAATACATTTATTTGCTAGCCATTCTTCTTAAAGGCAAAGAAACTAATCTTTGGCCAAAGTAAAGCACCATTACTTTGTACAATATTAATGCTATGTCAATTAATGCCAGCAAAGGATTTTAAAATTCATGGATGTTAATATCTAAAAAATATAAAAATAGTTTTAAAACATTGTCAAACAAAAATGGTAGATTGGGATCCACAAAAAGAAAAAAAGAAAACCCTAGTTTGGAGGTAGTTTGTTACCAAGATGCTTGCATTCAGAAATTGGCAGATGATGCACAAATCCTACCTGAATACATGAACCAAAAAAAAACAAAAACAAAAAACCAAACCCAAAAAAACCCCACACCAACAAAAAAACCTACCAAAACCAAAGAAACACAAGAAAATGAGAAGAAGCTGGGTAGATAAAGCCACTGCCTAAATTGTTAGTAAGAGAACTTGGCTTTTAAGAGCTGGACTAATTGCATCCATTCCTCAAGCAAAATGGAACCTGACTGTGAAAATGTGAAGATTGACAAAAATCAGGACAAAATGATTCCAAAATATCAATAAACCTATTAAGAGCCATGTGAGAAACAAATCAATAGGGCAGGCAGTAGGGCACAGCTGCTGAACAGTCCACTTTAATACCATCAGTGGCCCATGGGGAAAACTCAGCCTGTTGGTTTGGGATCATGAAAGAAAGAAAAAAATGAACTAAAAGAGGAAAGTAAAAAAGAAACAAAGTAAATTGTAAATTCATTGTTTTCAGGGGAAAACATACTACTTTAAAGAATTTAGTTTATTTTTGTTTTAAGAAAAGTATCTGGTGCTAATTTAAGAGAGCTGTTTATCATCTACACCAAAATTTGGAAGGAGGTGATGGTAATCTTAATGTAGACCATGCAGAAGTCAAATGGCTGAGTTCTGGTTCTCTTCAGTTTCAGTGGCAAAAATCCAAAACCTGCGGTCAAAGAAGAAACGAATCAATACTCAGAGCTTCTTACCCCTTTTCTTTAATTTTGATTGTTAAGTAGCAACATTGTTGGTTTCTTGGCTAAATCACTCTTAGCAAATTCCAAGGGGTCAGAATGCAGAGCTATGAATTTCTTTTAAAACTTGTGGAGGCAAACACACTGATGGATCTGGGGGAGACTTGTCAAATAGCATTGAAGTTGGTAAGAAATGACTTTATAAATATGGCGAGTTTCAAACATGCCTCTTTCTATCCAGATAGTTTCTGTTAGTGCCAGAGGCTTTGCTCCACAAGTATCCTCTTCCTTGTAGCTCCATAGGAGCACGACCCAAACCTGTCTTCCGCCTGTGAGAAGCTACACTTTAAAGAACCCTTACGGTAGTTCTGTGTTTGTAATGGTGCAGCTCAACTCTCTGCAAGTGAGCTTTATAAGCCACAGATGAGCTTGAATATATGTGGATTGCATCTTAAAAAGATCATCCAACCTTAATGCATCCCTACAAATGCTACAGAACAGTCATGTGAAGTGAATGGCAAAGCTGGAAATTGCTGTTTTGCATAGACCGTTCTCCAGTGCATAATGCTACTCGAGTAGTAGTGGTTTGAAGAGGTCCTTCACTTGATGGCTTTGACTTTCTGGGATATCCCTTTCTCTGTTGTTCATTCTAGTAATGCTGGAGCCATGGCATTACTATTCCAAGATGCAAAGCTCTCCCTGTGCAAACTATAGATTTAGCAGAAGCTGTCCTGCATCCTTGCAGCTTTCTTTAGTAGTATGTTGAAGGTCTTCCAACAGCTGTTTTCAGCCTCGTTAATTAACTGCTCTGATATACTAAAAGGTAACATGCTTGAATTCCTGTACCTGGGCCACTGAGGAGAAGCCAAAGTCAGCTTTCTAAAAAAGCAGTGTGCAAAACCACGTCTGCTGCATTGGTAAGGGTGCTCTGCTCTTGCCTTGGCATTATTCTAACCTGAAACTCGCCTGCGCTTCATGAATTCTGTATTTAATGCTGCGTGGAAGTGTAACCAACAGCATTATCATCGTCAAAGTTTTGTCTTCCAGGTCAGTGGTTGATTCCTAGACATAGGCTTTTTCTTTCTTCTCCCCACCTTGCCCTCCTTCCTTGCCTTTAAACTCCAGGATAATGATTCTTGTTATTCAACTGTAGTGCGTAACCCCATATATGGCATTATTTTCA
>NW_010235055.1:85838-119794 GCF_000690775.1 Eurypyga helias
TGGTTTGGGATGGGAGTTTTGTGGTTTTTGTGGTTTTGTGTGGGTTTTCTCCAGGACTTTGTCTGTCTCTCATGCTTTGGTTGTTCCTCAGCAATTATATTTCAGTGGAGGGAGGGTTATGTTTTCTTCATACTGCTTATGAGTTGCCTGCTGCATCTCTGATTGGGACCTGGATGTCAGCCTTTCTTCTAGCTTCACATGTGTCTTTCTCTTAAATGTTAGTAGAGGGTAGACAGTAATTGCTGCTATCTTAATCCTACTTCTGCATCTCTTCTGCCAGTCATGATGCAGTTTTAAGTCTTTGACTCGCACTGAGCAGCAGTAGATACTACTGTTTAATTTATTCTGGATTTTGCTTTTACTATTAGATTTTTAATTCGTATATCAGTGACAATCAGCATAATCTGGCACCATATTCTGTATTTTTGTCTGTATTGGATAACAAGGTTTCTATTGTCCCTTTGCTTATTGTTGTTTTTTTGTTTTCTATTGTCCCTTTGCTTATTGTTGTTTGTTTGTCTCCCATAGGAGAAATCCCCAACTACTTTGGCTTAGCCATATTTAGAAGCTACTTATTGCAAATATAGTTTTTCAGAATTCTTTTTCTTTTTTTAATTTTTAATACATTGTTATGTTAAATCCTGAGTTGTGACAGAGGCAAAGGTCTCCAAATTTTTGGAAACAAAATCTGGAGGGAAAAGGTTTCAGGTCACCTCATGTTTTTTTTTAATTTTTACCAAAATTTATTTTACTTTAATAAATGTGAAATAGGGTTTATTTCAAAATGAAAAAAATCTAAGCTTCATAAATATCAGAACAAGGTGCTCTGAAAATTAATCTAGGTCATCAAAACCAGAATTTTACTTAAATTTATTAACTTCTTGGAAGACTTTGAGTCAAATAGAGCTTACTGACCAAATATGGTTTGAAATTTTCTGGTAGCTCTTCCTTCTAATTAACAAAGAACTGTAGCTATTTTTTAGCTTGTATCATAGTTCCTATTGTTTAATTTTTATTTTGTTTCATTCAAGGTATTGACGTTGGTAATAAGATGTCAGCGGCTGACAAGTCTAGAGGAATTAACTTCTCAAAGTGCAAATTGCCCTGGACTTTTAAATCATATCCCAGTTATGCTTTTGTGTCACTGCTTGCAGCTTTAAAGAAAATATGTTTTGTTGGATATCTTAGGGTGATTTTGTTTCAAATGAAATTGTATTTCTGTGACTATTAGTGGAGAATTTACTTTTCTAGGATGGCTTTTCTATAGAGAAAACTAGTGTCTGTCTTGTTTTGTCTTTTGAGTTTGGTTTCCAGGGTTCTCTGTTCTGATAAAGTTCGTTTCCCACAACTTGGAAACCGTAAGTCTCACAGGACGTTAAAGCAACATCAGTAAAAGCATGAGCTCCATTTCTCATTACTGAAGTACTACAGTGAGATCTATGTATCTCAGCTCCCTCAAACCAATTCATTATTTTATTAGCAGTAATTTTTAACCTCCCTCTCACCTCCATGTTTTCCTGAGATTGCCTGGATTTACGCGTGGCTCTGATGTTAACAGTATGTGCAAGACCAACTAAAGGTTAAGGCATGTTTGTGCTGACAGGACACCCAATATGTCAAACGGCAGCTTTGCTTGCTGTGATATACAGCCTGCTTGCACAAGCTGCTAAACATAGTTGGTTTTATCGTAGTCCTAGTGAAGGGGAGTGTGGCATTAGATGTGCCATTCATCACTCTCCCTCGCAGGGATTGAACTGGCAGTCCTGTGTTTGTCAACTAAAATCAATTTTGAAGAAATGTCTGCCACGTAAAATCCTCACAATTGTTTGTCCCAATAGCTGCTGAATTTATCGTGTACTAATCAGTTACGTTATGACACTCTGAATGGAAAGAGAGAAAACAGGGCTGGAATAATGCAGACAATTTACGGAATTAGATTGTGTGAAGCTGGACAGCTCTAGCGCTGTGTGTCACTGTGACCTGTTTTCACTTGGGGAAGCCAAAATTAACCTTGAAACAGAAGATCCTGCAGAATGTTAAAAACAACAGCAAACCTGGAGAGAGGCGGAAGCCTTGAAAGATGATAATTGTCTCTATTTCCTGTTTAAATCAAAAAGGGATTTGAAGGCAATTAAGATCATAGCAGAATCAGTGCCCGGTGGGTGATACAGATTCTGAATATCAAACTAAAAGCGTAACTAACGTATTCGTGTGTGTGTATATATATATATACATATTAATGAGCATTAAGAGTCTTAGACACACAAGGAGTCAGTTTTACATCTTTGTTTCAATTCATTCAGTGCTGAATTTGCACTTTCTAAAGGCACAGAGAGTGTAAATGGCAATGGCCATTATTGCCTGGGGCATGTACTGAGGCCCTGCAAGGGCTGGTAAACACACAGCCAGAGCAGTCCAAACGCATATGCCACTTACAAAGTGTGTGCTGTAACCTGGTGTAGGGCAGTGTGACATAGTTTTGTAGGGCACTGGAATAAGTGCAGGCTTGTGACAGTGATCTCACAAATGGGTTTGAACAAAATCTGTGCAAGCCAGACCTGACCTTCAATTTTAATCTTAAATCTTAACGTCTAGGAAAAATCATCCCATGAGATAGATATAGCTATCTTCCTGTTTTTCTGGGGTTCATAAATAGCACAAGGGCAACCTAGCTGAAAAGCAGAAACATGCATGTTTGAATGCTTATTCACTCGAAGCAACACCTCTCACAGCAAATACTATTTGCAAGCAAATAATTGACCAGCTGTTCTATCGTGGTACTTGTGATACACCTCTGCTGGAACCCAGACACTTAAATTTAATATGCTTTTAATCATTATATTTATTACTGGTTTATTTTTAATCTGATAAACCAAAATTTTTATGGGCTTCTTGATGTAGTTTGTACTTTATCGATTAAAATGTGGAAAAAGCTTGCTTTATTATAGCCACCTCATTCTCCTGAGAGAATCCATGCTTCACAGAAGAAAAGGGAAAAGCAGAATTAATCAATATCTAAATTTGTCTTGACTCTGTTCAGCTTCTCAACAGAGAAGAACTGTTGTGAGGAGGTGAATATCCTCTCCTGGGAAACGGACTTGACTGCCTTTCGTGCAGGGGCTGGCTCCTCTCTAGCCACAGAAGAGGTCCTGGTGCCAGCTACAGAGGTCACTGCTCATTTGCCCTCTGGCTTGAAATAGAAAAAAGGAAACATAGCCAGAGGAGAAGGGAAAAAAAATACAACAGAGAGGAGGCAATGTACGGCCAAAGGCAAAAATGTGGGTTGCTATGGGTGTACTGGAGAGGAAATGGCTAGAAAATAAGAGAAATCTGACAAATAGGCAACTGGACTAAACGTCCTGGGGCAAGATCGATGGTCCTGGCAACCAGGATGTTGACAAGCCACTCTCATAGAGGAAAAGATCAGAAGGTGCAGAGCGTGGGGAAAGAGGGAGGAAACACAAGGGCAATTGAAATCTTGTTCTTTGATGATTATCCAACAATTGTATTCCAATGTGCACAGCATTGACAAGGAATATAGTATTGTTCTGGTTCTCTCAATACAATATGTAGCCCTTAGGCTGTTCTAGCCCTGGTAAGACAAGCTAAGTTGAAACTAGGTTGCAAAAAGTTTGTTGTTTTTTTGGAAAAAAAAAAAAGAGGAGCCTAAATGTGTGTTTAGTGAATCTCAAGAAATTGTTGTTGAGGCAGTAAGATTGCAGAATGCTGTGCGCTCTTGGAAATCCATTAATGTAGCTCCTGGTGCCTAGCATTGAGACTGGAGGAAAAACAGGTTGCTCTGAGGAGTAGTGAATTAGAAAGAAATCGGAAAGGAGAGATAATAGCGAGTGGAGCGAGAAGCACAGATGAATATTTTGGTGCTTGAGGGACTTGACCCAATACCACTATCAAGTCCTGTTGTATCAGGTCAGTCTTTGACACTTTTATTCTGAATGTGAAGAATAAAGGCCTCGCTTCCTGTTACTGTCTACCGATGTCCAACCCCTGAAGTCCTCTGAGTGGGCAGGTTCTATAAGCATCAGCTCTATGAACAAAGTAAGCTTATTAATATGGGATGAGTTGGACTGCATGTTAGCCATGCTTGTTCCTTCTGCTGTCTCCAAAAGGAATCAAGGTGACCAGTTTGGATGTGAACTTGTTGCACTGTAGATATCTCAATCTATGCTATGTCCCAAGTCCTATCCATAGCATATTTGACTGCATTCAAGCATTCTGACATGGAGCCAAACCATTACATATGATCAGCAATATCCATAGATACCTGATAAAAATGCATGTGTATAACCAGGATTGGCTGGAAAAGAAAGGATGGATGTGGGGTTAACTTGCACACTTTATAGTCAGCCTTTGGTCACAGCTAGTAAAGTGTCTTCCTGTGGCATAAAAATTAAGAATGAAAAACTTGTAGCTAACATTCAGGGATTATTTTTCACTGAAACTAAACCTTTTTTAGAAACTTCAGATTTGAGGGGGTGCTTTTGAGGGATTTATTCTGGTTTTTTAGTTTGGGATTCTCCCCCACTTCACCCTCCCACCCCCCATGAGAAAAGACTTCTCGACAGAGGTAATAACTTCTTTCTTAAAAACTATGTAGCAGGACTGAGCAATTGAGTAAAAAGACAAAGGTTTGGGTATAGTGTTGTGAAATGAAAGCAATGGAATTGAGGGGGAACAGCTATTGTCAGACTGATTTGCTTAATAGAAATACTGACATGATTACTGGCGATTGTTTTCCTGTCTTTTTATAATCCTGTCAGTTCCATCTGTGCTGTGAACCAAGTCAGGGAACAGAATTAATTTTAAAATAAGATTTATAGGGTAATGGGAGGGGGGAAATGTTATATGTTATATGTTTGCATCAATCAGGTCAGCTGTCCAACCTGGCTTATAAAGTGACCACCCATGTATCTGTGCAACGGTGCTTGGTGGTTTCAGGAGAAAGTGGGATGGACTGGGCAAGAGCCTCTTCAGCTCATACTGCTGGCCAGAGAATGGCTTATGAAACTCAGCCTCAACTCAAGTGCATGTCTTCAGAGGCAAGAGTGGCTTCAGAAGTACTTGGCCCCATTCCCAGGTATCCTTCCTGCCCCCAGACTGTCCCTGGCATTGAACCAACAAATGATATTTGTACAGCCATGTGTTAAGCAGATGTGCTGAAGAATTAAACTGACTGAAGAATGCTTTTTCTGTAAAAATGAAATTAGCTGAGTTCTAGGCAATGGAGAGAAATAGGAACTTAACCTGTGCCAGAGCTCACATAGGCACATCTGTACTAGAGACAGCTAAAAATTGATAATCTGAACTCTACCTACCACATCTGTCACCCAACCTGGAGGGTCATGCACACACTATGAATGTACTCAGAGGGATAGAAAAGGAAGAATTACAGAACACGTAGTGGAAATGGAGGTTTCCCATGTTATCGAAATCTCTTAAAATAGGTTAGTGAATCCTTGCTATGCAACTATCATAACGATGGTCTTTGAGAGATGAAATACCAAGGCATTTGACACCTGAGATGAGCAGGAAGAGTTTCTTTCCTCTCTGGTGTAGATGAAACCTAGTGGCAATATTGACTACAGAAGTGTCACGTAGTAAGGATGGCTCAAGAACTTGCGTTCTGTAGCAATGTATCATAGCAGCAGACCTCAGAAAATGCTTGCATGAAATTAACCTTCAGAGTGAAAAATCAATGATACTATACTGTGTTTTGAAATGCAACATGACTGTGCCTTTAAAAGTTGGATGTGTTTCTTAAACTAGCAATCATAATTAAAGGGGTGTGAGGGAATTTTCAACTCCACTCCTGTGCACTGGCTTATGCTAATGATTATAAAGCATTTGAAATACAATCAAATTGATGTATAAAGGGACTTTACTTTAGAGAGGAAAAAAGCTAAAAATCTGTGAAGGATTGAAACTTATACAATTCTCCGAGCCTACAGCTGCACACTTATCTGAATATCAGCGATGATGTGTTGTTTACTTAGTGCGTTTTATTGCTAACCAACTTTTGCCTTGTGAAAAAAATGACCTCCATAAACTTAGACCATTATCAGCCCAGCAATGGACAAATATCAGCCAGGTGAATGGGTGGGAATGCATCTTGTATGGCAAGCTGCCTGTGGTCATAGAGCCTTGATGATCTCTGTCTGCAGGGTGAAGGAAAGTACTCTTTCCAATTAGGAGCAAGTGCTTTGCATAGCTTACTAACTTGACTGTAAAAAGATGCCATTTTGCCGCTTCATGTCCCTAATGCTCACTGTGTGATCTCAAGAAGCCAACAGACTTTTGGTCCTGCTTCGATTTGTTTCTGTCTTGTGAATAATCTATTGATTCCTCCTGATTACGAAAACGATGGATTTTTTTTTTCCCTTTCATGTTTCTTAAGCTGTAGTAGACTCTGAGAGTAAGCATGGTAGATATTTCTACAGGGGCTCCAAAACTACAAGAAAGCTCCGAGCCATCTTCATCAATACACAGGTGAATTATATTTTGCCTTCCAGCCTGCTTAGAGTTGTTTTTCTTGGACATTCCCAACTTTCTATACCTGCACATGTCCAGACTGAATTTGATCATTATAGTTTTGATCAAGATAACATAAGAACATGAATTCCAGTTGCTGTTCCTTAAATAGACTTCTGCTGAACTTAAAGTACTGAGGTAGGAGGAGGTAATCAGACTGCTTAATGGTGCAGAGGAAGAAGCTCTGTCTATACTTTGAGCTAACCAAAAATGAAGTGGATAAGGTTAGTGCAGTACTGAGCCCTAACAAACAGTCCCTAGGGGCAGGATGAGGTTACACAAACTCATAGGAAGCTCACGTCTGTCTGCTAAACACGGTTTCCAGAGCTGGGAGCAGGAACAAAACGCACAAGGTTTTTCTTTTGAAATGTGGTTGTGAAATTTAGGAGTAACACACTGGTAATTTTTTTTTTTTTTTTAAATACTGACCTATGGCATTCTTCCATCACTTTAATGAGTTTTATTTGCTAGCAGCTAAATCTAGATTCTATCTCTTCAGAGTTTCCTTGTTAATGGAACTATTCATGCCAAACTAAGTGTTTTCATGTGATATACTTTAAATACGCAAAATTATAAATTGAGTACAAATGTCCACAAAAGAATTCAGTGAAGATTCTCTATCAGCTTCTTTTCTTGGTCATACCCTGGTAGTCATTCACCATTACCTTGAGGACAGATTAGAAAAAGTTGGATTATATATTCTGTGGGTTTCTTGGGGGGGGGGGGGGGGGTCTCCTATGGCCTCTATAGCACCCCTGGGGAGGGGGGGGGGTGTTCCACCCTGCCTTGTATTAGATTAGTGGTTGACAAAAGAGCAAAACCTGAATCTTGATCTTCCAACTGTCAGTTCTAGTCTTTGCTGTTATCTTGGACCTTCCCACTGTCAGTTCCACTCTTAGTTGTTTGAATTTGACTGAACAGTGTTCAGTTCAGCTGGAAGAGGATGTTGCACACACTGTCTGTAACAATTTATCCAAGTCATTGCTGGAAAACTGTAGTTCACTGGAGATCAGACTCTTTGGTCTCAGGCATGACTGCAAGAAAAATCTAAAGGTAAGGAATGAGATTGCCAGAGAATACTCTGAAACAGTATGAATGAAAGGTGGAACTTGGTCTAGAGACCTGGTACAAAATCAGAGGAAAATTTTGACAGAATCACATGGTCAAGATTAATATTTATGTGAAGGTTTGTGGGGTTTTTCTCTTGTATAGTAGGAAGAATGGAGTACACCCTGCTATGAATAGCCCAGTTACATCATATAAACATCTCCAGAGATGAAAGTAATGGAGAAAAGAGAATCTGTCCTGAGAGCATAAAATCTTAAAAGTCTGAAAATCGTTAGAACAAGAGACCTGTTCAGATACAATGGCCTTGATCATGGTACAAACCTCATAATAACCAGTTTTAGGGCAAAATTCTCTGTATGGTTGACTTTGGCACCAGTTTTTTGATTTTTGGCATTCCTAATACTAGTTTAAAATATCAAATGGAAATGAAAACAGAGTTTGCTCTTAGTTGTGGAGTTTTACAGTGTATAGATCTACACTAAATTTTCAAAGATGAGAAATAACTTCATGATTTCTTAAGGACATATTTCATTGCTGCTTCCAGTCACAAAGGTTGAGCCTCCGTGCACTTCCAATATTTCTGTTGCAAAAAGGCATGATAGGTGCAAATTGAGTTTTCTGTGTTCTCTTCCTTGCTTGGAAAGATGCAGGTTTTTTTGGTGGTGGGTTTGTTTTGTTGGTGGGTTTTGTTTTTTTGTTTTTTTTTGTTTGTTTGTTTTTTTTTTAATATTAAATTTGGAAGATTGAGTGGATTTTACAACTCTCAAGAAGGTAAATATTTTTCTGGCAATGGTGTAAAAATTCTCAGAATATCTCTGGTAATGTTAGAGGATGTTTCCTGTATGTTCTTTCTACTGCTCACATCATGCAGTGACCATTCCAGTGAAACCAAGATTCCACAACTCTTTCTGCTGTGTCTCAGTACAGACCTACTCCACTTGTAATCCTAAATTCTTTGGTTTTAGTTTGAGCCTTAGATTTTGTGAGCTGTGCTTGTATGTGGTAGCATAGATGCAGTGTTCCCTTACTGTATAGCTGCTCCCCACCTCCCCAGATGTTTATTCCCTGTGCACGTTTACCAATGATAATGTGTGTTCAAGTGTGATGGGAGTACTTTTCCAGTACTCCTCATCCCAACACAGAAAGTGCTGTCTTACAGTTATCTGCTTCATGATAACAAAGAATCCTTTCCATGGAAGAATCTCTCTTCAAAAAAACCCCAAAATCATTGCTGTGAATTCACTGAAGCTTACTTTGAAATCAGAAGGCAAGAGAATGCAAATCCTGAAGTCTTAATGAAATATTTGAAGTATTTGCCTAACTCAAACATGTGAACTAAATCTTTTTCTTCACAAGGACACTCCCTTGCTTAAAGTTAGGCACTGGGCTTTTAAGTATTCTTGCTGGGTTGTGTCTCTAGTAAACCATGTTCCAGCTCCCGTCTCTTATTTATGACTATGCTTAACTCAGTAACATTCTTTTCCTTTAGCAGAATACTTAGAAGAGCCAAATGAACTGGTTTTAAATCCTACCCATAAAAGAAGGCTTTAAAGTACAATGTAATTTTTTTCAGAGATAAGGTAGCATCATCTTTTATCTGACCTGGCTAGACATGAACATCAAAGCTCCATCAAGGTAAGGGATGTGATACTTGGATTATACCAAGAGAGTGCTTGCAAGAAACCAAATTATTCAGTGCAGTCACTCCATCAAATTGATACGATCTAACTTTTAACAAACCCACTGCACTGCATAACATTCTACCGGTTCTCATATGCTACAGCATATTCTGTTATTACTGTTTTATGATAACCAGTCAAATCACCATCTTTGTTCATTAACTGGAAAAAAGCAAACTTTTTTATACTTTCAGAAGAAATACTTCTAATTCATTCTAGAAGGTGGGGCCAAGAGAAGCTCTTACTGGTGCCTTCAACTGTCTAGTGGGAAGTTACATAGAAGGCAGAGCCAAGCTCTTGCTGATGCTCACAGTGAAAAAACAAGAGGAATTAACATGTCACATCAAGAAAAATTCTGACTGTGCTCTGTTTCATTATAAATATAACAGTCTTTACTGTCAAGTGAGTCCCACTGCCACTCTGCTTCCAGAAGGGTTTTCCTTCATGCCCTGGAACTATGCAGTGTTTGTAGTCTAGAAGTTGTAAGTCCATGTTTTAACATCCCAGCTTAACTGTTGTATATCAGAAATTAAAATCTAAGTCTGTTTCTTAATCTAAGTTGTGTGAATAGCACTGGGGAGGGGGGGAAGCATGTCTAAAGAAAACCATACAGTTAAATCCTGAATGCCCTGTGCTTGACTGATTAATTTTAAAGTTGTTTTCATCACCCTGAAAACTGGTCTGTTCTGTTCTTTCTGTCGTGAAGAGGGAAAACAGCTTAAATTCAAAAGATAAGTAAGTTATTACACGGCTGGTGTGGGGACTGTGGATTTGACTCTGAACATAAACAAGATTTTTCCTCATCACTTAATGCTCTAAGGCCAGTGTAGCTGTTCTAAATGGGAACCATGTGTACAGGGTTAAGGAGGCAGCTTCTAATCTGACAGACTGATTTGTAGGTATGTGATGTTGTCTGATGTCAACAAAGGTTGCCCATCTGTATTGCAGGGTGAGGATGGTTGGGTTTTGGTGTCCCCATTCTCCCCCCTTTTTCTGGGCCTTAGAAAGCAATGTGTGTTGTCGCTTACTGTACGAAATTACATGTTTGGGGAATGAGAGGGTTCTTTCTGCCATGACACCGATGTGCCAATATCTGGAACAATCTTGCTGTGCTCTTTGCCTTATGCTAGCAATAGAGTTCTGTGAAGTTCTGGGGCATCAAGAAAATTCGGGCCGTCGGTTTTGGCTCAGTGCTTATAAGATAAATTCCTGAAGTTCCGTACCTAGGCTGCCCTTTGTGTTTGCCTTGATTAATCGGCTATATATAGCACAAAACGGAGCTACTACCCACTGCAAGTAGATCTGAAACTTGCCTAAAACTTGATTCCTGTAAGCGCCTTATTTTTATAACTTTAAAAATTCTTCTGAACAAGAACCAAAATGGGCAAGTCAGTTGGTGACTCACAGATTTAAGCACTACGCTGCTGCCCTTAAGTGGGGGGATTAGCAGGGCAGTCCTTGATGCAAAAGACAAAATGTGAAGAGGAGTGTGGTTATTCCTTCTCGTATTTTAAAGACATTAAACAGAATACAATTGACTCCTAGTTGAAGTATAATCTTGAAGTATTTATTTTCACTGGCTCTCAACTGCCTTTGGCTGCCAACTATGGAAGGTCGATTGATTTCCCTGCAAAGTTTATAGCCAGCTGCTTGAAAGGAAAACAGTTTTTAAAATCTTAACAATACTAATGGGGATTCACCCCTCAGCTCTGAGAGAAGAATATGTCAACAGTGGCAAAAATCATTATCATGGAACTGCAGTTTTCCCAGGCAGAATTTTGAGTAAGATTATGGCCTTAACTCATAAGGTAACCAATGAGAATTAATCGTACTGCTCTACTGCACAAACACAGTGTTACCATTTTATCATTCTACTTGCTGCAATAAGGCAAGTCAAGGGACAGAGTTCTGAAAGCTTGAGTTTGTACAACTGTATACATAATATTATCCTGAATTTGTGTGTGTATCTAATGTAGAAGTAGGTTATCAGGTTACTAATGGCCACTTAGATGTCTAACTGTACCACAGATAACCTGGAAAAACAAAAGTATAACTTGGATTCCACAGATTGCAGGGTTTAGTGTTGGTTTTTTGTAGTGTGGGGGTTTTGTTTGTTTGTTTTTTGTTTGTTTTTTATTAAGCACATTTTGAACTTGGAGGCTTCTAATAGCCATTTTCAAATGGCTACATTTGTGTAGTAGTGTGGGGGGAACCATTCTCAGAAAAACATAGTTGGTTATTTATTGAAGTTACAGTTGTCTTTGAAATCTTGAATGGGCCAGCAGCAAATATATTCAAAAATATATTAACTTTTCTAGTAAAAGGACGATAGGTTATTTACCCCAAAATTAAACCAGAGGTTTAAAAGACCAACTAGATCCTTTCGCTCTAAAGTCCCATTTCCTTTTCTTAGTAAAAAGTATTGTCAAAGGCTCAATTAGATGGAAGTGATACATTAACACTCAGAGACCTATGAGTTATATGAACACTTCTTACTTTCAGCAGTGTTTGCTGTACTCATGGGTTGTTTATATTGTGATAAGGCCTAGAGACAAAGTGTGTTAGACCCATGGAAGTATGTCCCTGCCTTTACGATTAGGAAGGAATGAGGAATAGCAGATGTCAGAGACAAATATGTGTGTCAGAATACAGAATAATGTCAGAATAAGAGAAATACTATGATATACAGCATCTTACTATGTCAGGCTGAAACACCACGGCTTGTCCTTCACCATGGCATGGTTCCAGTTAATTGCGCCCCTTATGGAAGCTACAAGATGGGGTTTGAAAGAAAACATAAGCAACTTTGCATCATTGGCACCAGTAAAGGTGCCGTGAGAGAAGACATGAGCATGCTTCTTGGAGGAATGTAGAATTTTGTGGACACTGGTGATAAGCATCTGTCAGGTGTCATAGCACAACTTGCCACCTGGGACTTAAAGGATATTTACCTTGTGTTGTCTTGGCCTAGACTGCCTGTAAGAACTGATATTCACAGAGGATAAGCCAAACTGGCATTTAAAAAATGCTTTACTAATAACATTTTACACCCACTATGAGAAACTACTGTTTCTGTTCAGAGTTTAGTTCAATACAGATATATAAAAAGAGAGAAAACAGGCCAATAGGGTCTTAATCCTTGTTCTTCTTGTGACACTGAGCAATAAAAAAGCCTTGTGAATGTCTAAACTGCAAGATGAAGGGAAGGTGATCTCTTGGCAGCTGGATTTTTTTGGGGTGAGTGGGTTGGGTTTGGTTTGGTTTTGGTATGGATTTTTTTTGTTTGGTTGGGGTTTTTTGGTTTGGGTTTTGGTTTTTTTTTGCGTGAGATGAGGGCCTGATTTCTTTACTTCTTGCTGGAGTTCACAGATCTTCTCTTGTAGCTGTGCTAACCATCTAGAAATGTTACCTACAAAGGCTATTTTTTTCTTTTAAATTCAGGTTTTCTTCTGTTCAGATAGACTACTGTTACAATCCTCTTTTGTTCTTTTAATATATTGTTATAATTTAGGCCCAGCCAGCAACTCAGCACCATGCAGCTGCTCACTCACTTCTCCCCCTCCTCCCCCCCCGCGGGACTGGGGGGGGGAAAAAAAACAAAAGTTACACCCACTATGAGAAACTACTGTTTCTGTTCAGAGTTTAGTTCAATACAGATATATAAAAAGAGAGAAAACAGGCCAATAGGGTCTTAATCCTTGTTCTTCTTGTGACACTGAGCAATAAAAAAGCCTTGTGAATGTCTAAACTGCAAGATGAAGGGAAGGTGATCTCTTGGCAGCTGGATTTTTTGGGGTGAGTGGGTTGGGTTTGGTTTGGTTTTGGTATGGATTTTTTTTGTTTGGTTGGGGTTTTTTGGTTTGGGTTTTGGTTTTTTTTTGCGTGAGATGAGGGCCTGATTTCTTTACTTCTTGCTGGAGTTCACAGATCTTCTCTTGTAGCTGTGCTAACCATCTAGAAATGTTACCTACAAAGGCTATTTTTTTCTTTTAAATTCAGGTTTTCTTCTGTTCAGATAGGCTACTGTTACAATCCTCTTTTGTTCTTTTAATATATTGTTATAATTTAGGCCCAGCCAGCAACTCAGCACCATGTGGGCATTCACTCACTCCTCTCCCCGGTGCAATGGGGAGGAGAAAATACAAAGACAGACTCATGAGTCAAGACAAGGACAGAGAGGGATTACTTGCCTGTTATGGTCATGGGCAAAACAGACTCCACTTGGGGAAAAAAAAACCCCAATTTAATTTGTTTACAATCAAATGAGAGTAGGATAATGAGGAATAAAACTAAATATTTAAATCCACTTCCTTCCTCCCTTCCTTTTTTTTACAGGCTCAGTTTTGTTTCCCATTTCACTACCTCCTCTGCCGCAGTGGTGGACAGGGAATGGGGGCTGTGGTCAGTTCATCACACACTGTCTCTGCTGCTCCTTCCTCCTCACACTTTTCCCTTGCTCCAGCGTGGTTTCCCTCCCATGGGAGATCTCGAGTCCTCCACCAACTTTGCTGGCATGAGTCCTTCCTACAGGCTGCAGTTCTTCATGAAATTTTGTGGTGTGGGTCCATTCTGTTGGGGTGTGGTCCTTCAGGAGCAGACTGCTCCAGCGTGAGCTTCCCACGGAGTCTCGGGCTCTTTGGGTGCGGCCGTCTGCTCTCACATGGGGCCCTCCCGTCTCTGCTACCCCCCGACCCTCCATGGCTGCAGGGGCACAGCCTGCCCTCTCCCCACGGGCTGAGGGGAACCTCTGCTGCAGGTACCTCCTCCTGCCTTTCCGCACTGACCTGGGGGCCTGCCTGCTGTCTCTCTCATGCCCCACTGCTCTCTCCACTCCAGGTTCCACAGCAGTTTTTTCCCCCTCTTCAGTATGTTATCACAGCAGCACTATCGCTGTCACCTTGGCCAGCAGCAGGTCTGACTTAGAGCCAGGGAAGCTTCTAGCAGGTTTTCACAAGAGCCTCTCCTGTAGCCCCTCCCCCACTACCAAAACCCCTGCCACACAAACCCAGTACATATATCCGCTAAAAATATGGAATGTTTTTCTGTTGTTCAGTATCTAAAAAGCAGTGCTAAAAGTGAAAAACAAGTTGAAAAGAGAAATAAATACTAGTCTCCAATGTTTCCTCTTCAGTGAGATCAAGATATGTGAACTGAGTTATCAAAGTGCTGAGATAGGCGAATGTTGTGCATTATGTCCTGCAGGATATGACTGAAATACAAAATAGGTTTGTTTGGGGTTTTTTGCTTTGTTTGAACAGTTAATATGTATTGCTTAATCCTTTTGTGAGCCGTCAGGAAAACATCTCTCTACGAGTATGGCATTTGTTTGTTCTCTCTGCCTAGGAAGACTTGATTTATGCTGCCTTTCTTTTTGCCATTATGTTGAAATTAGAAGAGTACTGTGGGGAAAATATCAAACTGAGAACTACAAGAGTAGAACATTTATATATTTAATGCAGTGGTCTTTCCCTGTGGGCTTTCTAATTAAGGTAGGTAGCCTAATAGATTCAGTATGACTGGACAGCCGGCATTAAATTAATCCTTAATTGTGTGGCAAAAGCAAGACTTCAGTTTAGTCTCATCCTCTTAAAACAAAACAAACAAACAAAAACACCACCACCAAAAAAAAAAAAAGACTATAGTGGCCTCTTACTACTTTGACTTATTTCTCTGGTTAGGTTTCTTTTCAAGAATTATCTTTCACTTGTCAAAGTGAATAAGAATCTTTGATAGCAGACATGATGGGAGGCAAGATCAGGTACAGACTGGCCTGGATTTAACAGCCAGAGAGAGAACAGAACTGCGGATTCTCCTTGCTCATCAGGTTAAGGTCATCATTACAGACACTGCAGTGCGATGCCTGACCTGCATGCCAGAAAAAAATGCAAGACTGTAGGTGCCCTGCATGTATCCTACACTGTGATTCATCTTCAGGTGCAGTTTCTAGAAAATGGATTGGAACCCCCTTGGACTAAGGGCAGCCACTGGCTTTGCATCTCCGACCTTTGCGGGGAATTTTCTCACTGTTCGTCTGTTCTCTCTGTGATGATCTGGCCCTTCAGATGATCTGCCCTTTGAGCAACCTGGTCTAGTGGAAGGTGTCCCTGCCCATGGCAGAGGGGGTGGAACTAGATGGTACTTAAGGTCCCTTCCAACCCAAACCATTCTGTGATTCTATGATCCATGAGATTAATGTGATTATGTTGATGTGTCGTTCAGATGTGTTCCATGCACAAAGAGTGGTACGGGCCCTTTGGGGATTTAAGTGCTGTCCTGCCTGACCTCTGCATCTGACCGCTTCTGGACAGATGCACAGGGGACCAGCGTGGCATCCTAGGAGCTCTCAGGTCAAAGAGGACAGTGCCTAGACAGCATAGAACAGCCCTGAGCAGGGGAATGAAGTCTGGTGTCCAGCATTTGCCCAAGTTCTGTGTCCCAGCATTATCTGTTGTTATCATGATCCTTGTTAGCAACGATACTTAGCGTGACACTATCCACTACATGTGTGTTGTCTGCTGTGTGCACTAAACTTTATTGTTGGATGTCACTAGGATCATACGTAGGTATCTATGAACAGAATTGTCTGCTTCTGGGAAACTCTCACAGTAAAAATCACCTATGTTCTCCTTGTTTATGCCTGTGCAATGATTGTCACCCCAGTGAGGATATCTGGAGTAAACAGAGATCGAGTTTGGTCCTAAATATACAGCGCAAACTACTTGGGAAATTGCTTGGGTATGTTATGAATTTATTAGCTCACCCAATGGTATTAACTGACTGTAATGCAGTTAGATTTTCATGTCTAATAACTGTCAAGTGATTAAGTGGTTTTCATTAGCATAAATGCTCAGCTTTTTGCATTTGTGTCAGAGTACCTCACACCACTTTGAGACAGCTTATATGGTAGCTCAGCTTCTCACACAAATGGCTTATTCGCTTTTCCCACCTCTCCAATATATTGTTAAATGAGAATATTTTAACGCAATTGCTCTGTGTGTGCTTGCTCTGATTTTCTCCATCAATAGCTTTAATTTTGGAAATGACACAATTATAAGTATTTTCTCTGTGATAAAGCTGAAGAAATGAGCCTCAAGGAACTGAGAAAATCAGGGCTTTTTTTTTCTGTATAGTTGAAAACTACTGCTTTCTTAAAGTGCAATGTCCCTATTTATATATAATGTTAGTGATTGAGTGAGAGAGCAGTGCACAGTTTTTATATATATTGTATTTCACTTTATATAACTGGCTTTCTGTTGGTATGAACAATACATTGGCTTCATATAATTGTTTTCAGAGTCTGAGCAGTAAATTATTTATGAACATTATTCCTGGCAGTATACATTTGCAGTTATATTGGTTGCTGCATCAGGAGCAAGATAAGCAAATGTGGCCAGATTATGCAATAGGTGGGAAAGTGAGGATTAAAGTATAAATAAATGATGATTTTACAATGTACTTCATTTATATTTGTCAATATTAAGGAAGTGAACTAAACAGAAAAATCTTTGTAATGAAGAGTCAAAGGAAAGTATTGCAGTAATACAAAACACTCTTTAAAATACTGACACTGTTATTTAATCTGTACAAGGTATAGCCTATGCTCAGAGTATTTGAGTATGTTTCACGGAGTTTTGCATCCTATCTGCAGACTAGCCTGAGCGACACATAAGCTTTTTGTGACACATGCTTGAATAATCAATTCAACGGAGGCTGCACATGAGGATATGATGCTGGTCCATGCCTTTGTATTAATGATTAGTGTTGAAACTGGAATGCAGAACTATTATTCCACTATACTAAGTCAATGGAAGATGAGGACTTTCAGAAACGTTGCAACCTGGGATAAGTGTGAATGGATGGAAAGAAATGTGGTCTTAGAAATAATATTATAGAAGTGGGTAATGTTAACGAGGGAATGTCAGAGCTCCATCAAAGCAAGAGCCAGTTAGACCACTAAATGACTTAGTAGAAATGTGTTTGCCTCTAATGTCCACCACTTGGGGCTAATAGTTCACAATAAACGTTCCATCTGCAGTCCTATAACCTCCTGCTGACATAAATGAGAATGCTCCCTTTGAGCAAAAATGCCAAAGGATACCCTCACTTACTGAATATTTATAGAAAGATGCTATTGAAAAATGAAATAAAGAAATTAAGAAAGGGATTAAAAAAAAAAGACAAAAAACCAAAACACTTCTGGAGAAATTTTTAGTGATGTGCATTCAAAATTGACAACACTTTGGAGAACATACCACATGGGACCTTAGAGGGGTTGCTCACTGAGGTAAAAATATTTATGTAGTGGCTGGGCTCTCAGCCCAGAGGAGAAGCAAGCGCTACTTTTTGCTGTGCATTGCTAGCAGGAAAAGTGAAAAGGCATAAGACTGAGTGAGGAAGAGGGCATCCCTGGCATGCACAGCATGGGTGACAGAGGTCTGGGGATGTCAGCTAAGGCCAGGTTGAGCTGCACTCTTTCTGCATCTGGGTGATTGCCTTCACTAGCATTCCCTAAAATTTCTAGTGTGCCTTTTCATGTGAGCACCCACCCACTGTTATTCCACTGCAATCCTGGCAAGGACACAGGCCTTCATTTTAGACAGTGTTTTTCTAGCAGCAGAAGTTGGTAGGGTACATTCCCGTCTTGGTTTACGCTGGAAATGATAACAGGTTGCAGTCTGCATAATGTTACTGCTAGTATTTATTCCTGCATTAAAAATGGGAATGCGAATGCCCACTAATGCAACTGTTTACAGCTCTGCTACAGGCTGTAATTAGGCCTGAAAGAGCAAACAGGAGCGACCCCTTCTAAATGTGAAGAATGGGTATAAAATGGAAAATGTGTTACTGACCTTACCTTTGCTTTAAAGGGAGACCTGTCAGGTTCCCTTTGTGTGCATACATTTCTAAGCAAGGATAGGTCTATTTGTTTTTTCACTAATGAGGATATAATTTGCACATCTAAAATTTCAGCCTAAATCTATCTAGCAATTTACTAGCTGAACTTATAGTCTATAAAAGGACCTCATGATTTAATATTTGGCTGACTTGGGAATTCCACATTTTGAACAAACAGGACCCCTTCTTTGTATTTCCTGACAAAGGTTCCTTAGCAGAAGCACCCAGCAGAAGGCCTCTTGTCAAGACTGTCTTTCCCCACCCTCAAAAACGCCAGAGTGCATTCATGAAAGCATTTCAAATTGCAATTAGGAATAAAGTAACACTTTCTGCCCACTCAAGAGTTAATTTACAAAACTTCTGTGGCTCACAATAGGGTTTAAAATCTCTACGTCCACTTAGGGGGTTCTCTGAAGCAGTATATCATTCAGAGCACTTTAGAAAGAAGACATCTGGTTTTAATCTTAAAAATCAATGGCACAATATGGCCCAGGGCTTTCAAACATTAATTTGCAGCAGGTTGTATTTTTTCTTTCTATCAGTTCTTAAGTGATGGACCTTATATGTCACAAAGCATGCATAAATTAACACGTGTGGAAACATGCTGATACTGTATGATGTGTGCGTTCTTGTACTGTGTGATGTGTTCATTAGTGCTTTTGTAAACAAGACGTTCTTTCACTCGAGTCAGATTTATGAGTCTTGCTCCTTGGCATGAGCAGTTCACTTCCTGCACTCCAGTTCTCAGAGGGCAGAAAGCTGGGTTTGACTTTTTTTTTTTTTTTAAAGGAAGCCATAAGAAAATTGATACCATGTGATGTAAAGACTTTACAGCATGTTAAATAACTTATTTCTTTTAAGCCGAGAGGGATTGAGGTTAGCATTTGTTTCGGATTTCCAGCAATGCCATCACTGCTGTGTAATAGCTGAAATGATTCCATACATCCCATTATGAAGTTACTTTATTTCTTGACAAGACGACATTACGTACAAGGCAAATTGGGGGTAGGGAGAATCAAAACTGTGTGAATTGTTTAACCTTCCACCACAGTTCAACAGAGTTTTGTTGGTTTTTTCTACTTGAGAAAAAGCCTTTGGCAAACTGCCTGGATTTTGTAAGGCTACTCATGCTTTGTAAGCCCCCAAAGATCACAGTGTTTCTGGCTCAAGACTGAAACCACACCGAGCCAAAACTGAAGAAAACTTTTCAACTGTGTTGAGTAAACAGCTCAAGAAACAGCTATTTGTCATGATGCTCTTAAATGTTCTATGTGAGCTGGCTGCTACATCTCAGACAAAGACAAATAGTAATCATAAATACATTATTTAACTTCAAACACTTCCAGAAATCATGGTGGCAGCCAGTGGTAAGTGGGAGGTGGTGCCTGTTATTTCTGCCAAAACTCTGTGCTGGAAAAAGGAACAAAATGATGAATTTGCTAATTGCACAGTAATACTCCTTAAAACTCACCTACATAAATCATCATGAAAAAAATTACCCAAAAGCTTCTCCATATAACAAGATTTCTGATTCCAACACCAGTTCCTACTTAGGAGTCCAGATGTCATGGCTCAAAGAAAAGTACTTTGTTCTGAAAAATGGTCCAGTGATCTGGGACTACTGATGAATTCAGTGTGGACAACAGTTAAAAATGCACTCAGTGGTCTTCTAACCATTATTGTGTGTGTGTGTGAGTTTTGGGGTGGGTTTTTTGTTTTGTTTTTTGTTTGTCCTTTTTTGTGTGTTGGGGGGTTGAGGGTTGTTTTGGTGGTTGTTTTTTGTTTGGTTTTGTGGTGTCTGGGTTTATTTGGGTGGTGGGTGGTTTGGGTTTTTTTATTTCCCTAAGAGCATCCTGTGTCTGAGTGGCTAGGTCATGGCCAGCACCCGAGATTTAGCATAATTTCCAGAAAAGATGAGTCAAGGCTTTTGTGTGCAGAAAATATCTTTAATTACAACTGATATCACTTGGAAGATACTATTCTTCCACTCACTGTGATGTCTTCAGACCATCACAGCTGTAATGCTACTTGTATTTTAGCAGATTCATTTATAAGCTTAAAAAAAAAAAAAAAAAAAGTTGTGCAATACTTAGTGCTTCAGGGCAACCAGGGGCAATGAAGACTGCTCAATATCTGATCATCAGATGAGTATTTTGACATTGGTGCAATGAATTTGCATTGTGTACCTCAAGATACCGAGAAACAGATGGTCAACAACTTTCACAAGCTGTAGTGACATCTTAGACTCATGTTTTCAGTAGCATAAGTAATTGCAAGCTTATAACTGCCTGCTATTTTTCCGGCTGAGGAAGAAATTTGACTCCTTGCAAGAACAGGAGTTGCCAGCTTCTTACTTTTTTTTTTTTTAATGAAAGCTGAAATTAGTCCAGCATACTTCAATATCTAGCCTTGGATTAAAGCATGAATTTAGTAGCATCTCTAGCCTGGATTTACTTTTGCTATGGTCATTTTATAAATGGATTGATCCTTTGTGCTCTGGGAATCACTGGAAGTCTCTAAAAATCTCTCTTTAATTAGAAATGCACTGCCTTTTCCATATAAAAAGGACTTCGTGTCATTTTAAAATCAAGCAGCATGAAGATTTGGTAACTTTTTGAACTTTAAATAAGTTCATGTTTAGTTCACATTTCAGGATAATATTTGAGATGGCCTGTGTTCAGCCCAATCTTTTCTGAAGCTAGAACACTATGAACCCATTCCTTTATATCTTGAACAAGGAATACAAAGGCGTAACACTGGGGCAAATAATAATGAACAAGGAGAGAAGAGATGCTTGGAAATGGAAGTGCCTACGTACATGTCTCTATTACTATGCTGACTTCTTTTCAGTTTTATTGAAATCTTAGATTTCTCAACAGATTTGTTGTAGCTGGGACTAAAATTGTCAGATTTGTTCCTGCAGCACCAGTGTATGGCAATTTGTTATATTGCCATGCACTTGAAAAAAATAGTTTGACTCATTTAGGTTCAAATAGCCGGTATATTTGAGGCAAATATTATTAATGTTAAAGGACATGTTAAATTGGTTACATTTGAGTGAACACAGAAAAGATCAATTAAATGAGCTTTAAGAAGTATGCAAAGCTTTAGTTTACACATCACATAGAAAGTATGCTGATAATGTACATAATGAAGTATTTGGTGGGGTAACATCTATGTATCTTGGTACCAGAAGTGCTTGGTCTTCAGACTCACTCAGCAAAACGCTCCTGAACCCTGCTGCTCTAACGCCGTAATGCATACCTTGTCATTGCTGTAACTTACAACCTGTGTCATGGGTCAAATGTTTGTTATTAAGAAAAGTTCCACACATGAGTCTCACCATCCATTGTCTGGTCCACTCCAGTTTAACATCAATTTTGTATTTTGCCCACAGGCAAGAAAGCTAGGTTTGTGTCAGAGATTTCTATTTCAGCTGTTATAGTCCAAAATGAACATTTTATTTTAAAAAAGAACCTGGAAAAATTAATGCAAGAAGGAAAATGTAAATTGACAGTTTAAAAAATAACTCTAATAAAGAAATAGTTGGTTTATACTATACAATAAATATAGTCTTCAGTTTCATAGCAAATAGCTGAAGATGAACTTGACAAAGCGCATTGTTTTTATAGTAAATTCTTATAGTAGTCATGTCAACTATGTTCTTTGCTAGATTTTAACTTTTCTATGGTCTGCAGTTTTCCTGGATAAGCTCTGTATCTGTTGTGATTGCAGGGAGTAATTCTGACACCCAATGTCATTACAGGAAAATACTAAGTGTATGGAAACTGGTCATACATTAAATGTGTTGTCAGAGATGTGCTGGTTCAGTCACTCTTACATAGTGTTTGCTGTTAGGTTAATTATTCTGTCTTCAGACAAACATCAGTGTGTCTCAACTTCATGTGTAAGTAGTAATGAAACTGAAATTCAGATTGTGCAACCTTTTCTGTTCTAAGTGGTGTGGATTAAAACTACTGATGTATGTGCTCAGAAGGCACATAGTGATGTATCAGTAACTTTTGATCACTTGTGATTTAACATATACAGAACAGGTAAGGTGATTAATCCGTGGATGTTAATGCACTCTGGAAGGCCTTTTAAACTCCCTCTGTCCTCATTCCCATAACAACGTCTGACACTTTTTGAGATTTTCTGCTTTTAGGCTAAAGCTTCTCATGTTTCATTTGAACTCTGATTTTTGGATGGAGAAAATAGAGCAATGGGAATGTAAATGGGTTAACATGTTTATGTTCCTCCCACACACCCCCTGTTTTTAATGCATGTGTAGGAGGAATGAAGAAAAAGCTGTAATTTCCTTTTCTTGCTACAGCTTTCATTTCCTTTCCCAGTGTGGAGGTAGACACTGCAAGAAATAATAATAAAAAAAACCTCTGAATTGTTGTTTGTTGGGAATTTATGTTAAAGTTTTAGGATTTGCTTTTTTTTTTTAACTGAAAACAAATTATGAAATATTGCCTTTGTAGAAAATACATGCCTAAATCAATTCTTCTTTAGTCATCAAAGTCTCGTGCAAGAATGTGTGTCTAGCACCAGGAACATGCTTAACTGTTTTGCTGAAATCTTGTTGAATTGCAGGTTATATGAATTTTGATACAAACCTCACACAGTGTTTGGTCAGGCAATTTTATAAGCTTAAGACTTTCGATTCGCCTAAAGATATAATAGAAAATAAAAGCAGTATTTACTGAAAAATGGGCTATGAGTAGACCTCACGAGATCACAGTCAAGGCAGTCTGTGCTGTACCTGCATCACTCCTGACAACACTTCTTTCATCTGTTCTTGAAGATTTCTGATGTCAGAATCTACAGCTTTTTAGGTAATCTGTTCCAGAGCTACTCTAATCATGCCACTAAAAGGAAGTTCTTTTTTGTATGCCTGTGTAAGTCCACTATTTCTTTTCTGTCTGCCATGGGCACGGTGAACAAATGAATCTTTTTCCTCATTGCAGCAGCTTGTCTGATGTTGAAGATTGTTGTCCTTGCTAAGACCCACACTTGATATGGAAAGATTTTTACAGGTGGTATTTTCGGCAGTTTCCAGAGTTTTATAATCTCAACTTCCATCTTTGGTCTTTCAAGAAGGATGATGGCCTTCTTCTAAACAATACAGCAAATAAAACAAAAACTACTTTCAATTAGAGAAGAGAGCAATCTAAGAAGACATCTCTCATCCAAACAGTTAGGCATGCCAGCCAGCCATGGTAGCCAGTATGCCATGGAGTGAATTCCAGGTCCTAACCCTAGGATTAGATGCCAGCTGACCACTGAAAAGGCCTAAGAGAGCAAAAATAAGCTCTAGATAACCAATGTTGGTTAAATAGAATTGAATTGTATGCCAAATCTTGTAAGGCTTCAGCAATTACAGCTACATATTATAGTAAATAAGTAAACTATGTAATAGAAAAAAATAGTCTGAGCATGTTTTTTTCTGTGTAATAAAGGGGTCTCAGAACATACAAACTAATGCTGGGCCCTGAAAATTTTTGGCTCCATTAGGTAAAGCACGCTATGCAAGCACGCTACAGCTAAAATGGCTGCTTCCAGTTGGCTTTGTATGAATTTTCAGTACAATCTTAAATTCTTCAAGATAGTAAGCCTTCTTTTACTGATCTGGCAAAATATAAAAATGTTGCCAGCTTGGTCTGTGAACCCTGCCTTCTGTCGTTTCCATTGTCTTTAAACATTGTGTGTATTTAGACATCAAATATTTTTAAATATGCAGATTTGGAAAAATGCATCTGAGAGTTCTAAAACCAGTGGCTAGTGAGCCAGGTGCTAGCAATGGTTTTTCAGCTATGGGAGTTTGTCAACAGGTTGGAAGAGATTGTGTTGTACCAGTGTTCATCCTGGTCTTTGGGAACCATGAGAGGAAAATCTGAGAACAAATTCATAGACAATCCTGCAAAAAACATGGTGGAGGTCAACAGTCATTGGTTCAGAGGAAAAGAACCCCATCAAAAATAACTTTGTACCTTTCCCTGGTGAGGTTGCAGGTTGAGAGACATTAACATCACTTGCAATATTTGTCAATATTCAATTGACAAGAGTAGGCCAGTAACAAGGATGCTAGGTCTGATGTAGGAAGGATGTTTAAATGTATCCCAAGCTAGCATCAACCATTCTGCACTGTGCTTCTGTTAGTACAACTGTGAATGTGATGCAGACCAGCTGTAAGGCCCTCTACACTGGAAGCCTGAACTTGTTATTTGTAGACCTCCAAATGATGTTAGAAGCCAACCTATGCTTGTGGTGATTCATTCAAAGCCACTAAGAATTCCTTGGATTTGCTGGATTCCAAGATGAAGGAAGAGTTTTAGCAGAGCGAGCTCAGGACTAGGGCTATCTCCAGGTAATTGGACCCTGCCTTAGCTCTGAGTACTGGGAGCACAGCCCAGAAATACCTCACCGCACCCAGCTGTCTCTATTCAGAGGGAGTTCTGGGTCTCTTACCTGCTTCCCTCGGAAGACGTTACTCAACCTTGTGTCTTATGAAGGCATCCCAGTGCTGTATTAATAAATGCTAATAACCACACATAACTGGCAGTACCTAGCTCTTTGTCAACCTTTTGCCTTTGCAAAGTGTGATACCTGATGAGAAAGTATCGTTAAGAATAAGCAACATGTATTATGGACTCTACTTCAGTGTAAATGAGACGTGATCATCAGTCAAGAGTCTTTTTAGTGTGCCCTGTAGGAACTAATTCTTGTTCCTCTGCTATTTAATATTTAAAAACATCTAGAAAAAAAAGTGAAAGAGTAGGAGCTTACAAGTAAGGAAACAGGTGGAAATGGATCAGGGAATGACTGGGGCTGCCCTGGTCTAAGCAACCAAAAGATACTTCATACAAGTCAGACATTTAGGAGCTAAGACTGTTGGCTGAACTTAGGGTGTGTGAGATTTCTCCTCAGAAGCTGTAACTTCCTGCATCATAAACCCCATGCCTTCCTTAATCAGCTTTGCTTAAGCTCCAGGAGAACTTAGGACAAATGTGTATAGTAAGTAGCAGAAATGTTTGTAAGAATAGTGATAGACATTGCTGTGTTTGGTACGAGTTCGGCATTGTTAGAACACTTTGCTACACCCTGGATGCCAAACATCAAGAAGGATTTCCATAAACTGGAAATAGCTCAGGGAGAAAACATCAATGTAACTTGGAGGTTTCTTGTAGCTCGAAAAAGAGGTTGGCAGGTCAGTGGTCATATTTGCTCCTATTTTTGTGTGGAACAGGACTAGGCAAATAAAGTTGTCTACATTTATGTGATATAGTTCTCCTGTTAAACTGTTTTCTCACTGGTTGTACTGTATTTGATCCAACAAGGTGACTTGGTTGTTTTTTTTAAGGAATCCAGTCAGAGGCTATCCTACAAAGACGGTTCCTCCTTCTTGTATTTTACTTCCAATTGTGGAACATCCTGAAGCTTACCTTTTAACATCAGTCCTTGTGTCATCACTTGATCTTGGCTGTTTCACCCTGCCTTCACGCTTCTCTAAGAGAATTGGAAAATATCCATAGAAATTTGTTTTAGCCTTCCCTTACTTGCAAGTATTCTTCATCTGACATTGTCACTTTATTTTCCATTATCACCCCCAGGTTTTGCCCTTAAAGCAGTTAGGGATTTTTGTTTCAGTTCATCATTGTTTTCGTTGTTAGAAACTATATATTTTTTTTTTAATTTCCAGCTTTGCATCTCTTTTTGGATAACTTGTGTCTTTTTGTTCTTGTGCCGCACTACTCCTTTAGAACATGTAGTTCTTCTCTGTTCCTATAACCTACTAGAAATTATGTTCCATCATCCAGGTTCCATTTTATTAGGATAAACAAATTATTTCAGTCTCCTTCGTTATGCTAACTTTGGTAGCATGGATGAAATGGGATTATTAGGTCAGTGATCAAAGACTTACTTGTGTGGAAACACTCCATTGCTGCATGTAACACTTATTCCTAAAACAAAGCACCAAATATGCCTTAGGGTATTCCACACTGCAAAATCTAGTGTGTTCATTGACAATATGACTGGCAAGCAGCTTGATGAGGGCTGGGGGTGAGGTGGGGATTCGAAATCATTGAGTATTGTAAATCTGTACAACATACTTTACCTGCATGGAACTGTATTGATTCATGCTCTCTGAGAATTTATTGGAGAGGGAATAAGCATCATTAAAAAAAAAAAAAAAAGCCTTGAAAAAGGAAATTTTCTTTAGTAAATGGTAAATTGTTACAGGTGCTGAGAAGTTACTCCTAATTGTGGAAGGAATAGTGAAATAAGTGATATTTTTAATTAGAATGCCTTATCTTTCTCCTCAGATTCTCCTGCTCATTGGGAGAAACTATCATTTTCATTGCTATGAATTCTTGTTTCAGACTTCTTTTATGTGTTTGGAACTGATCTTAGACCACCAGAACTCAGAAGCAAAGCCCCAATCCAAGTCTTGTTTAGGCAAAATGATTTTTTTTGAAAGTATATTATCTGGAAGTATATCATCAGCCCCTAACTGATAAGGCAGCTGAAAGAAGGAACCATTTCCCTAACAGAATGCAAAAAGAAACTGTGAAGCAAAGAACTGATTCTTGCAGTAGACAATATTAAACCTGCCTCAGTCCAATAGCAAGGCAGTCCAGCTGGGGAAGGAATTTTTACTGTGAATTTAAATCCATTGGCCAGGTGATCATCCATGAAGTGGCTGTTTCCCAAGAAAGGGCTCATATGAAGAGGCAGTGGTCATGTTCATTGACACTGACACTGTGTCTGTTCCCATGTGTATGTTGTAAAACTTGCAAATTTACGTGTGTCTGTGAATGTGTGGGATCTTTTTACATGAGGGTGTTTAATCCTAGGATAAACTATGGTGTAGAAGGGGTATTATTGACTTCAAAGGAAAACATAGCTGGCTAAAAGTAGACTTTTTCTGTAATTTAAAGAAAAAATGTTTTAGGCCCTCCTTTTCTTCTTTACTGAGATGTATATACAGCCTCATAAGCATGTGAGACAGTTTCAGTTCAATCAGAAGTCTCCATTGCAATCAGTAGGAACTATGTTGATTTACTCTAAATAAAAATGCTTGTTTAACCTCAAAAATATCAAGAACATCAACTCATGACTTGTCTGTTTTTACTGGAGATTCCTCTGGATGACTGGAAAAAATTGTTCTGAGTTAAAAAAAGAAAAACATGGAGAGAAAGCCAAACTAATGCCAGAGGACAGTTTAAAACTGTTGGGGACAGATGTTCAGTGTGTTCTCTAGGTCAATTTGGGGAAAAATATGCTGCTGTGACCCAGTCACATTCTGTTGACACTGACAGTTACCTGGTTTGTTTCTGGAGAAATAGAAAAGCATCATATCGGTTAACAGTAATAGGGGTATTTAAAATTGGTCTATTTAATCAAGATGCTTAACCTGTGGGCAATCAGAAATTAAAAAACCAAAGGTTCCCTGGAAGCTGGGGCTCATTAAAGGAGATGAAAGAAAATCAAGGTGTTCTTAAAAGTTTTTTACCTGGACAGATGAAGTCCTGTGAAAACATTCAAGATAATCCCCTTTACGGTTGCTTTCTTAGGCCCTGCTCTAGCATAGGTTGGACTTGGAAGTAAGAGAGGAGTGTGAGGAATGACTTGGATAGAGAGTTTCTTGGGGATATCTTACAAATGGCCCTATGTTTTAATCATGTACTGAAATTGGGAATTTTCAGCCACCAGAGCAGCATAGATTTAGAAAAGTGCAAAGTATGCTGCCTTCTAGGATGAGTGTTGTAATGTCCCTAAATGCAGTTCAATATCGTACATTACACCTTTCTTTTAATAGGTGTCAGGTGTTTCTGGATTCTGTTGAATCTTCTGTGAATGATGTGAAGGTGATAAATCATCAAATAAGTGATGGCAGAGTAACTTCAAGCATTATAGGCCTAGGAAGAAGTCAGCAAGATACTTGTGTGAAAACAGTGAAGGAACGGTTCTCATTATAGTTGACAGTACACACAGGGCAGAGGGAAGGGTCGGTAGGTGGAGGTTTCAGGTTTTTCAGCAGCTCAGAGGACAATTGGCTTGAGTTCCTCAAGAGGCACCCTGTAGAATGCCAGAAACGTATTCGGCTAAAGTTACAGCAGCTGCAGAGCACTGTTGGGTTGTTATGGGTTTTCCAGAGGCTGGGAAATGAGGCTTAGTGCCAACAAATATGAGGGCCTTCAGAAAGGCTTTTCTGCTTGCAACAAATGTGCTGGGGAGCTGCAGCTGTTGGGAGTCAAGGAATCTGCCAGAGCTGAGTAGCTTAATCTGTGAGCAGAGTGCAGACCTGATAAAATTATTCTGTCTGGTCTGTGGTGCCTGTGTAGATTATGCAAGTACTTAATACCGAAATGGGGAAACTGCCTCCCTGTGCTGGGCTCTGCATGTGGAAGAAGCATGTGGTGCTAGGCAGGGCTGTCCTGAGGTAATTAATGTTCAGTAGCTATCTGGTATGTGGCATGCAAATTGCTGTCTTCTCTGCAAGGGAAGAAGGTGCCTAGAAAGAGGTACCTGGCCTGAAAATGGGACTGTAAAAATTCATCACATCAGTATTTAAAAATAAATGAATAATAGTGCCTCGTTGATATGGATATTCTGGCTCTGATACCTGGAGTGCCATCTGCGGATTACTGTTAACACCAGAAAGTATAGATTAAAAGACAGGCCGCAGTCCAGTTCTCAAGAGAATGTGTATAGACATATGTGTGTATACTCACAGTTAGGAGTGCCAAGACTCTGGCATGCTGGCTTGGGGAGAGTAGGAGGAATCCCCAGTATCATCACTAGCTTCCAGCCCACCTCCCCTAGCAGGCCTAAAGTCCACCAGCCTCTAACTTACAGGTAGCTGTAGAGCACTGATGCCCCAGGGTAGAATTAGCTATTCTAAATCCTACGACTACATCGTGAAAGAGTCTGTCTTTTTAAAACTTTTTCTGACGTGAGTCCTTCCCATGCCTGTTTGGAACTACTTTCTTACTAACAATTCTTGAAAGGCACAGGCAGAATTAATGCAGTAAGGAGCTAAATGATTTCTGACTGAACTTCTGGCAGTGTGGACACACATCTACTGTTATTGTACCGTCTAGACCCACATCTGATCAAAGCCCGTAATGGAAACAGAGGTGCAGCCCCTATTCCAAAGTAATGGGTATCAGATTCACCTGGGAAAAGGAAAAATTGCAGGCAAGAGGCTTCTTACTACTGACACAAATTTGACAGTTTGCACAACAGTGCAAGAAGATAGCAGAACCCAAACAAACACCAAATAACCCTGGCAAAATAGAAGATGCAGGTAATCCCCAATGATAAAATGTATTGTTTAATGATCTACTTAAGCTGCAAGTTTTCTTTTTTAGCCTGAAAAATCCTGAATGTCCTATAGGATGGTGCTTTATAACTTAAATACCTTCATTGCAAAAACCATCAGTACTGTCTTTAGTGCTGCCCACACTGACTTAACTAGAAATTTTTAGTTTCCCTTAGAGAAATGTCTCCCTAATGAACATGTCATCTTCAAACTGAGGCAAAGCACTTCCCAGACTATTGTTGACTCTGAAATATGAACTGCCCCATTAGATACTTTCTACTGTAGACAAGGAAATGCAGACTTTGCATTAGATTAAAAGACCCAAGGAGACTTGTAAACTTATTGATTTTACAATATAGGTTGTAGTTACCACATTTGTTCTTTAATTTGGCACTCCAGATATCAACCACTACCAAGAACTGAAATAACATTAAGAAGCTGATATTTATAGTGATAGACTGCTCTGTCCAAGCAATGATCTCCTTTATCAGGAAGCACTAACCTCTGCAAAAGCAGTTCACTCATTGCTACTATCTGAAACAGCAGCTTCCTCTGCATACACAGCTCAGAATGCTACAGACGAACTGCACTGAGTCAGGGAATGCCATACGTGAAGGAATACTCTCTTTGCCCATGTAGTCCCTGTGACGTGGCCATGCCCTTTGGAAACCCTAGTAGGAGTTTCCTGCAAGTAGCTTGCCCACTGGGTGACATTTGGATACCCAGAAACACTCGCAAGGGTGGGAATGCTGTGGAATTCCCTTGACTCATTTAAACTATAGGGAAAACACCTTGAAAGTAATTAATCTGTGTAACCTGAGAATATAGCTTAAAAATTATAAGACTACTTGTAGCTGTGCATTCTGACTTGCTCACCTGTGTTTAGCACAGCACGTCTGATCTGTACGCCGAAGTGTGTAGACGCCTGTTATCGCAAAGCATGGCAAACACTCCAGACATATCAGTGCTGGTGTGGCTTACTCCTTAGCATGCTAGCTCAATTGTTTTTATTATTAAACAGGCATTGTCCTTCACCATTTCACATGCAGTGTTGCACAGCTACCCTCTAAGCAACCACCTATGCGTTTTCATAGAAGTCTCGCAGGCTTAATTCAGAGCTGGTGACAAAGCAAGCTGTTCCCAAACTTAGAAATACTCAGAGCCAAGAATCACGGCTTATCAAATCTCCAAAATAAATAAGGCATGTGTCAAACTTGCCTATCCATTGGCGAGGGAATGCCATGAACACTAGTGTCTGCTTGTTGATAAGGGAATGTGGACATTGTGAAGTGTTGACTGATACAGCACTCAAGGGAATGGAAAAGAGAAAGTTGTGGAAGATGCAAAAATGTGTCAGCTGATATCCCAGTAGGACTTTTTTTTCTGGTTCGGTGAAGATATCCTCCTGACGGGTTGGAGGGAAGAATAGTTCTCAAACTTCCAGAAAAATAAGTTTTAATTTTATTCTCGCAGTTTTGTGGAATTGTTGCATGGTGATGGACAATTTTGTGAGCAAGGTTTTTTTTAAAGTGCATGCCAAGTCTTGTTCCCTCGGCTTTTTGTGGTTATATGGTGAAAACCTTTAAAAACGTATACCCTTGTTACCTTGATAAGAACATCCAAGAGCTGATGTAACAGGATTATGTATACTTTGGTCTTTGGCTTGCCCTTTACTCCATTACTTATCTGTAAATGAGGGCAGTTGCTTTCAAAAGGGAGACTTTTTCCTTTTTGGGTTATGTTTGTTTGTTTGCTTTGTTCTAAGTACCTTTAAATGCATCTCAAGGCTTCTCTTCTTTTTTACTACTTCCTTTCTAAGAATTGTACTTCTTGTTCTCATAGGATATGTCAGCTACTCATTCTGTTGCTAGTAAATCAGCCAGGATCATTTCCAGTAAGAGAGGCCATGTGTCATCATGCACTAGCACTGGCATCCCACAATTATAAATAGATTCTTGCATGGACCTCAGAAGGGTAAGTAGGCATTCAAGATTACTGCAGTCACATTGGAGAAGAATAACAACTCTGAAAACTAGTGCCAGGACCCAGTGCTGGTTATTCAGGGGACTGCTTTTTCTCTCCAAGGGCTTGGCTTGTTTAACTCTTCAGACGTTTTTAGGTTTGGGGTTTTTTTAGCTTTATTTGATTTGTTTTCCTCTGTCATGTGGCCAAACTGCTGCAACCCAGTATGTGCGTTAGTGTTGTTATTAATTTTTAGGATGAAAAGCAAAGATTTCATTATTGTTATTTCTGCTTTTCATGTTGCTGTGTTCTTTTCAGAGCTGCGTATGCATGGCCCTGTGATGTGTGCGTAAGAAGCTTCCCTGTATTCTGCGTGTAAGAAACGTGCTATTGAGTCAAGTATAAACCTAGTCAGGGTCTGTTCAGTCAGAGGGACTCAGCAAGTATTTGAAAATATTTCACGTGGGCCTCCTTGAGTGCAAGATTTTTCGGCACTATATTAAGAACATGCGTACTGCTTCTAAGGAAAGCAGTTGTGTAGTCAGAAGGCAGTACTATGCGCTGTGATGTAGATGCTAAGCCTGACCAGAGTGAGTTGTGGATAGGCCTTGCAACAGGCTTTGCAGTGGATTTTTCCCCCCCACACACAAATACATTATACGTAGTTCTCTGAAACTTCTCTTTCTTCCTCTCTGCCATCTTGCAGCACAGAGCAAGCCAGGTGGGTGTCTGTAAAAATTTCACAGAGTTTTTTTTACTTAAGGATTTAGCAGACAACTTCTGGTGAATTTTAAACTATGTCCTTAACCTGCAGCTCTCTGTGCTGCATCTCTGCTGGAGGTTTCTGCCTCTGAAGATGAGCCAAGGAAGCACTTAGGTCTCAGCCATTTTAATGTGAAGCCCAGCATTTAGCTTTAAACACTGATGAAATAGTGTGTATCCCCCTCTCGTAAATCAGACTGGGGAGTAATAGGTTTGGAAAGATTGAAACCAGGGCTAGTAGGGATGCATGTTTAGGGCTTAAAACACCACACCTGTATTTGCCTTTTACTAGAGCCCGTGACAGTATAAGCCTCCCAAACTTCATTGTGGTACAAAACCAGAAAGAATCAGAAGCCTCACTAGCTGTATGGATGAGAAACATACTGTATGGATGGGTCCTCACTACACGAAGGAGATAGAGATGCTGGAGCCTGTCCAGAGGAGGGTGACAAAGCTGGGGAAGGGTCTAGAGAACAAGTCTTATGAGGAGTGGCTGAGGGAGCTGGGGTTGTTTAGCCTAAGTAAGAGGCGGCTGAGGGGAGACAGTATCGCTCTCTACAGCTACCTGAAAGGGGGTTGTAGGGAGGCAGGTGCTGGCCTGTTCTCCCAGGTAGCTGGTGATAGGACAAGAGGAAATGGCCTCAAGTTGCATCAGAGAAGGTTTACATTAGGTAAAACTTCTTCACTGGGAGGGTGCTCAGGCATCGGAACAGGCTGCCCAGGGAAGTGGTGGAGTCACCATCCCTGGAGGTGGTCAAGGAATGTGTAGATGTGGCGCTTGCGGACACGGTCTAGTAGTGGGTACGGTAGTGTTGGGAAGAAGGTTGGACTGGATGATCTTATAGGACTTTTCCAACCTTACTGATTCTGTGAAATAAACACATGCTCACAAGAGAAGAGCTTGGGTTTGGCTACAGGAAATTGTTATGTCACACTTTCCAAGGATTTGCTCTCGTGTACTAATGGCTGTATTACATTGAATGAATCCTCAGAAGGTTCTTGGCATGTACATACTATTTCTGATTTTTCAGGGATAGTTGAAGTAGAACTACATTTTAGTTAAACTGTTTCTTTTTAGAACGTTTGGGTTGACTTGTATGGGTGTGATAAAACATCTGGGCTGGAAAATGTAGGATATTTTATTTGATCTCCTGTGTAAGTTTTGGAGGGCTAGAGCACAGGGCGGCATCACGATGCCTGTGTGTTTGCTCAGCACTCCCACTTGTAAGGCTCTGGCTTCAACTCATTATTACGTGCCAGGTTTTAACCATTTGGCCTTGGCATTTCCATGGCACGTTTCCCAAGCAAGTGTCAGTATTAGGCTGAATGAAGCGTTCCAGAAACAGTAAAAATGATTCAGCTTTCTAAGATAGGAAAGGGGAAAATTAATTTTGCCTGTGTGTCCAGAAAATACTTCATACCTTCTTTGCTGAGCAGTTCTTGATTTTTTTTTTTAATTTTTATTATTATTATTTTTAATCTGATAGAGAGGAGTTGTGATATCAAGGATTTTCTTTTTTTTTTTAAATGCTCTAAAAAGACCCCAAAACAAACAACCATGTATGCTGACTGGAGACTTGTTAGAGTGTGTCATCTTAAAACGTCACCTATGGGAACAGGGGACGCTTTGCATCTTTGCCTCTGTCCCCATCTCCCCGGAGGTACGTGGGACCACTTGCTTCCCTAAACCGCCTTTTCGGTGGTACCCTCAG
>NW_010235056.1:0-24848 GCF_000690775.1 Eurypyga helias
CCTTCGGGCGGCTGCTGGAGAGGATCGGCCCGGCGAGGAACCTGTAAGTAACGGAAGAGGAGTGTCGCTTCGTCCCCGTGAAGCGGAGGGTGTTAGCTTTGCTGTGGGCTGAGGGGTGGTGGCCGTGCCCCTCGCGCGGAGTGCTGGCTCTCCTCTGGGCGTGAGGCGAGTGCCTGCCTGTCACAGCCCTGTGGAGTGTTCTGGAAAGTGCCTGGGAGGGGAGGGCAGCTCTGTTCCCCGGTGTGCCCAGGAGCCCGAGCAGCCTGGCTCCTTAGGAAAGCTACAGTTGTTTGGGAAGTGAGTCCCCTCGGCACGTCACGGCCTGTGGTGGGGTGCCTTGTCTCAGCTGGTAGGTGTGGGTGCTCTGGGAGACCAAGTCCTGGTCGCCCTCTTACTCCCAAATAAGCGTAGTGGTCCCAAATCCTTCACGCTAGAGAAGCGGAGGCTTACAGGCTGCGGTTGAGGAAATGGGGGTTTTCGGCCCTGCGTGGAAGTGATGACCAAGGATGTTTGGGAACCGGGTAGTGACACGGGAGCAGGCCGTGTCCCGCTGTAAGAGGCTGGAAGCACTTCTGTAGCTTATGGTCTGGCTTGCAGAGAAAGGATTTATATCCTGGTTTGTGTTCTTGCGACGCAGACTAGCTCTGCCCAATATTGTGTAGTGGGTCAACCTATAGTAACAGGCTTTAAGTTGCTATGTAGTAGTAGCTTTTCATTGGTTTTTTTGTGCTTTCATGTAGGTAGGGAAGGTTTGTGCAAGGAATTCGCTCTCTAAACCTGCTCTTCAGATATTACATTTTAACAACTGGATTTGTCTCTTACTATTTTCCGGTTTATAAATATTACCTCCACAAGAGCACCATGGAAGGGTTTATCAGCACTGTCCTATACGCGGTTCCAATGTCAGTTGTCTGTTACGACTCTAATGTGGCGTGTAGTAATTCATAAATCCTACATTAACTCTACCGGGTTTGTAAATCTTGTGTAAAAGCTGTGTATAAAGTCTGTCCTACAGTGGTTACTTAAGAAATTGGCACTTGTTCGTGGCTTCCTATGTTAGTAAGTGTAAAAAAATTGTTGAGACTGTTCTTGTTTTTCTGCTGTGACTATATCCTTTCATTCTGGTTGCTCAAGTGACGGTTTAATTAATGAGTTAAATAGAGCTCACGTAGCTGTGTGTGTGTGTGGAATGGACTGCTGTAGCTTCCTTTCAAAGCAGTATTTTGTTTTAAATGTTATCCACTGCTGTGGTACAGCCAGAAATCTCTTTGGTCACGATGTTTTAGATGACCTCAGCACTGCTTCACTAGGTAAGGGGAGCTCATCCATGTAAAATTACTTCAATTAATAGTTAATTATATGAGGTGATGCTTCTGTGAGAGCAGGCTATCCCAAGTCATTTACAACTGTCCATGTCTCGTTACAGTATGTGTAATGTAATTTGATGCCTGCTGCTACTAATGCAAGGGTTAAAAATGAGCTCTTCACTGACAAGGAGTGGATCTTGTCTGTGCCATAACTTGGTTTTAAGGAGAATGAATAGCTTTAAAAATGTGGGTTTAAAAAAAAAAAAAAGCCAACAAACCCACAACCAAAAACAACAATGGAAAAAACCCCAACAAACCAAAACTTTGCAGTGAAAGTAGATAGAAGATGTTTATTTTCTCCTAGGATGCTTTTTTTCCTGGGAGAGTAAGGTTGCACACCTTCAGGTATTTAAAAAGCAGAGGTTTCTGGCTAACACTGAAAGGTGCATATGTTTTGGGTTTAGTTTAGTTTTGGTGGGGGTGTTTGTTGGTTTTTTGTTTCCTGTTTGTGTAGTGCAGTGTAACAGAAAAGAAATTGAAGGTTGGTTGTTTGGGTGTGTCTGGATGCATTGTCCTGGGGGATCTGCTGCCCTGGGAAATGGAACAGGTGGATATGGTGAAGAGTGTAACAAACTCTTCAGTTAAAGAATGGGAAACAGCTGCACGTGCTCATCCATGTGTAGGCCTTTAGGAATGTTTAATTTCTTATCATCTCCACGTAAGAAATCTTTAGGGTTAGATCAGGGTCAAATTTTGTGAAGGGGCTGCAGCATTTTCCTTGTACTGACAGGGAAGCAGAGTCGTGGGGAAAGAAAGAGCAGCACGTTTTTGTACTGAGATTTGACGAAAGAAAGTAATTATGACTTTATCAGTTAAGCGTCAGTCATTCTGTCTCTCTCTGTTTTGACACATTCAATTCTAGTGACTGGTGGTAAAGATGATGAGTGTTAGGAAGGTTTGCAGGAAAAAAATTTAATAGGGGAAGCAAGGGGAGGAAAAAAAACCTGTCGAAGACAATTTCTGGCAGGCAGTTGGGTTCCTTTTGCAGACAGATTGGCTGATGTTGATTGTTGACAGCTTCTGCAGCTTGCTAATTACAACTGTAAAAAATGCAGGTGAATGACAGTAACTTGAAATGTTAATTCTGCTTTTTTTTTCTTTGCAGCTGCAACTGTTAGTTGGCTATCGCTGTAATTGATGGACGCTGCCAGTTGCTTAGACAGATGGAAATTAATACTTGTGTTACCGTTAGAACTCACCATCACAGTCACGTTTTCGTTGGTCTCCTGAATTACCGTGTGCAAGATAGTGTGTGTAGAAGGAGCAAACAGAACTTCTACCTGCAGTCCAGCCAGTGGCACTGTGCTCATCACATACCTGTGCAGGGTTGTGTGTCTCTGGGCCGTGGTACAAGATGGTGAGACTGGGTTAAGGAAGAGTTGTTAGCTCGGTGTTCCTGTGGACACAACGGCTTGAGCCATCCAAGAGCTGGGCAAAGCGCTTTTGAAGGTTTGTGATGTATTCCAGTCACTAGGCTGGCTTTGGGAGGGGTGACATGGAGATAACTGGGTTCAGACTGGAGTAGTTTTCTAGTACTATTGTCTGAAATCTGATGGATGTGGTAAGTTGTAAAATGTGTAGCAGTAGTATGGGTTTTCCCGCTGATGCCAAAATTTCACTCTGCCTTGTGTGAAAGGGGAAAGACTGGTACAAGATGGAGTTGCTGTGCCTGTTTGCATTGAAGACGTGTACTGCGGGGAAAAAAACCTGCTCCCTGACATGAAATAACGGACCATGGTCCTGTATGTCTTTGGGCTGGGAGGCTCTGAAGCAAGAAAGCGCCTTGGCAATTGCTGTAGTTGAGGTGACATTCATATACAGGCTGTTTCTGCACAGTATTCTTCAATAAGGGTGGTGATTTCTCTGTATTTCACCTGGCCTTTTATTGTCACAAAATTTAAAGTCTTTATATTATTTCATCTGGTAAGCAGAGATTCCCTTGAGTACTAAAGCCTGTGTCAGGAAGCAACAGTTGAGATTTTTTGTGTGTCCATTAAATATTTGAAATGAGAAAGTATTTTTTCATATGCTTAAATGAGTTGAGACTGGACCTGTCAATGTTTTGCTCAGATTATATACAAATATGAAAAAAGTTACCTGGCTTTTGAATTGTTCCAATGATACCATACAGATAACTGAAAGTGTGCCAGGCTCTTGGAGCTGAGATTGCGACCTTTTTGGGTATTAACTTTGTTTCTGCTTTGAGGATGATAGCTGTTGCAATACAGCTGCTGCTGGTTAGGCCTATGCACCCCTGGAGTTCCATGGCAGCCTATTCAGCAGAACATGACTTGACTTCCTGCTTTGGTGTCCTGACTTAGCAGTGGCTCTGCTGAGGTATTTGAAGAAGTAAGCTATTTAACTTCTTTCAACCCCCAGAACTTCAGTGTTTTCAAATGTTCCATTTTTCCTATTCCAGTTAAGAAGCCTTATTGGCTATAGAACCTGGAAAAATGTTATCAGGATGTGAGTGTGCAGCTGCAGATGTTAATCGAGCTTAGAGGAGAGATTCTGTGATATTGGTGCCATTCATCCAAAATAGAGCCTATGACCTTGCTTGCTAGGACAGACTTTCCATTTTCCAAAGCTTCTGGAAAAGATTAGATGTTGTTAAAAATTACCATGAAGATGTGGGAGTCTTCTAAAACTTTTGTCAGAGTTGATGGGAACTTGTGGCTTAACTTGTTCATCATCAGAGATGCAGCTGTGACCTCAGCTGGCATCTCTGAGTTGTCGTTACCTGCACATCGTGTGAATTGGAGACTGTGATGCTGGTTGAAGGGAAAATGCCTAGAGGCAGGTTAAGTAAAAGCAACTAACAATGCCAAGTAATATATAGAAGAAAGTAGAAGTGGGATGAGGTTTTTCTAAGTAAAGATGTGGTGCTACAGGTAGAAGAAACAGATTAAGGGTTCTTTGACTTGCAAGTGGGTCTGCTTTCTCTGTGGTTGTGTATCGGGGGGGGGGGCTGGTTCGGGTAAAATCCTGGTCCCTGAATATGGAATTGCTTCAGCTTTGCAGAGCTTGACTGCGGAGAAAGGAGCTGGTGGCTCAGTTGATCTCCCTGAGGCTCAGTCCTTTCGGAGAAATTCAGTCTTGTGGGGCAAAGCAACTCAGTGCATTCAAAGAGCTCCTCACGTGCAGTGAGGGAGCACCGCAGAGGTGTTAGTCAAAAGTTGCTGAAGTGCTGGCTACTTTTTGGCTAGGAAACTAAGTTGATAAATTCTGAGCCCTCTGAAGGCTAGTTTTTGGGGTTTTTAACAGTTTACTTCAATCTGGTGAGGAAGAGCTTTCCTTGGTGTTCAGAGATTGCAGCGAAGTAGGACTCACATCCCTGGAGGCGTTCGTGAGCTGTATTTAGAGGTAGGCTGACAGAAATGATAGCAGCTCAGCTCGAGGTGCAAATGTGCTGTTTTGTTGCTTCTGTGGAGGGGAGGTCATGCACACACAGTCCTCTCTTTCCATCTCTCCTCCTCCTAAGCCTCCTGTGCCCGAAGTGGTGCCTCGTCTTAAGGCTCACCAGGTCTGACTGGTAACTCTTGCCTTCAGAGCTAAGTGTAAGCAACTGCACAGGAGCTCTTTGCTGGCCTGGTTAGCCGAGCTTTGATGTAAGCGTAGCTGTGCACTTGCATGCAGTGCAGGAGGTGTCCCTGTGCTAAAGGTAGGATTGTGTTGCCCACTGCTATGCCAATTACTGGATATTAATGGCAGGATAGCATGCATATGCCTAAACTGGGAAGCAGAAGGTTAATAGATGAACAGCACCAGAAGATCCCATTTATCAGTTTCTATTTATCTCTCCTTGGGAGGTGGCAGGTTTACAGTAAATACCTTCTGTCCTCCTAATTTCCTAATGATGGGGATAATGATGGAGAATGGTGAAGTCATTAACTGGGACAGCCTCTGTGCATCACTCTGTCAACCACATCTCTCCAAGACCTGCAATGAAAAGTGATGGGCCCCAGCTGTTCACCAGATTCTCTTCCCTTCCCCCATCCCCATTCTCAACCCCAGTTGCAGGCTTAGCAATTAAAAAGAGGGGGGGAAAAGAAAACCCACAAAGAGAAAGACAAGACGCAATCCTTCCTATTCCACTGCCATGATAGCCCAGTCTGCCCAGCACTCTGTGTGTGTGTTTCAATCTGATCCCATTTCAGTGCTCTTGGTTAAGTGCAGTGGTGTCCCTGGGCCTAGCAGTACCACTCGGGCAAGGTGTTCAGTACTGGATGGGGGAATGGTTACTTGAAATAAGGAGAATGTAGAAGGAGGTTGCATTTCTGGGGCAGAAGCATTAGGCTTCGTTTGTGCTGTCTTCTGCTCTTGCCTTCTGCTGAAGAACTCATTAAATGTCTGTAACAAGGTCTCACTGTTTTCTGTGTCTGAAACCGTATGCTGAAGTACTGATATATTTCAGTGGTTAAAAAACTAGATGGGCTAACAGTTCCTCGTCACCTGGGGGTACATCAAGGTAGATGGGTGGAGAGTACAGTGGCCAGGCTCTATTTCTGTATCCCATTACTTGGTGGTACAAGTTCCACAAGATGAATATGCCCCTGAAAGATGAACTAAAGTTCAGATGGAAAATTTACCTAAGTAAATTGTTGCTTTGAAAAGCTTTTTTTCCCATGACATTTCTGTGTAGCTGACGCTGGAGTTGGTTTTGTTACACATGTTTTGCATCTGGACAATGGCTGTGACTTGCTGCCTTTTTTGGAGAGCTGAGTGGTTTTGGTAACAGCCATGTACTCATCCAGTGCATACCTGTGATGGATTGCCAGCACTATTTAAAACATTGCATTTCTCTCCATGGGAGGTAGGAAAAAAATGCCCTACTACGGAGGCAATTAGAGGCTTTCATTACAATGAAATGGAAAATATCCTGCATGTGGTTCTCATAGGCTTATGGTTTTCTAGTAAATCTGAGCCTATGGACAAGTGCCTTCACAGCTGCTTAGCTTGACCTGTTTTCTAGTCCGGTACTCAGGACAGAGTTCTTCAGTGCAATGTCTTTTTTTTGTACTAGTTCTTCAGTGCAATGTCTTTTTTTTTCTTGATTGTTTTAATTCATGAGTTAAAGCAATAGCTTGACCTGTAGCAAAGCTACAGGCCTTTGCTGTGGTATAGAGTCTAGTGTAATATGGCAGAGCTGTTGAGACCTTCCATGGGTTGTGCCTTTTGCTTTTGACAACCATTTGCAGTTCAGCCTTCTGCCTTGCCATGTTTTGAAAAGAGAGGGCTGCCTGAAGTGAAGTTTGCCTATGCATCCACCATGTGTCAGGGTCATAAAAGAACTCTTGAGCTGTGGGAGCTTTGTATTAGAAGGGTTCATTAACTTTCAAATGTTTCAATTGAGGAATTTCAGAGCTCTCAGCAATAGACCAAGGTGGCCAGCTCAGCCAAGAGTGTCCCCTGACAGTCAGGTACAGATGTGATTGCTAGTCAGAGTGCCGTAAGAAACCTAATAGTGTCCCAGAAAGTGTCATACTTGAGCTGGAGAGGCTTAAACCAGATAGCCCAGAGAGACTGTAAATAATTTTTATTAGGCTGTAAGAGATAAGATAGAGGAGCCTTTAGCTTGTAGCATGCCAGGAATTCAGTCTGCAAGGCTGTAGAGCGTGTGGGTTCCTTCTTTATGTGGCTCATCGTGTTCATTTGGCTGTCATGGAAAATGCGACGGGAAGAAGGAAAAATGGTTGTAGTGAGAGAAAGGACTCTGGTACCATCTTAATTCTGAGCAGGTGATTATCTGTGTTCTTGTTTCAGGTCAGGATAGAATCATGATGGTACCAAGGGGCATTTTCCTGACTGTCTCTGTAAATGTGGTATCTGAGCAGAGAAATGAAAAATGAAAGGCAGTGGAACAGCTCTCCTGTTTGGGAGATGTGGGGTTGGACAGTTACTGCATTAGACAAGGTGGAAAGTAAATGGTCTCTAAGAATTTCCTTCTCCTTTATTTTCCAGTCCTAGATGCTGCTCTTGGCCATACGGACACACACAGCTTTATTTATTTATTTTATTGCTCCAAAATGCTCTGGTAGCTGCATGTCAGGGAGTCTTCCCACAAAGGCTTTGACTTGAGTTAACCACCTCTGGTGTCTCTTGGCTAATAACTTCATTTTGTATCTTCAGTCATAACTGTTTAGGCTGGGGGAAGTGGAGTTTGATTTCATGTTTGAGTTAATAATGCAGGTCACTCAGTAGTTCTCATTAGCTTTGCACTGAGTCCAAGGATTGATGTTTGACCAAATTCTCTTCTCCAGCCTTGTTTTAGACGCGTGAGGAGGTGCCAGTTCATTGGGATTCCAGCCATCTTTGGAGCAAACTTCAGGTGCTCCAACTTGCTCTTGCTGAGTTGTCTTTCAGTTAACTATCCTTGCCTAGGTTGTCCTGAAGATGAGCTAGATAGTGCTTACTAGTGAAGCGAAGCTTTGGATTTCAGCCCTGCTATGTTGTCTTGGTTCCCACGAGAGTTGCTAGCTGGAAACTTGAATATGCCTAGTTGTTCATGTCTTAACTTCCTCTGCTCTGGCTACTCAGTGTCCTGCAGGACAAATAGAGCAGTCCTGGGCCAGGCTGAACAGCATCAGCTGTTCCTGTGGCTAGCCTCTCAGTTTTGACACCTCAAGCATGACACAAATCAGGCTAAACAGAACATGCAATATTAAACATCTGTTGACTTCTAAATAAGGAAAATCACATTAGTCACTCCGTAAGCAATCTGTATGATAATTTCAGGAAAACATGAGGTGATTGTTCTCTCAGTGGAAGAAATAGCTGATCCATCTTTTTACATACATTTAACTAGCTGTAGGAAAGACCTAAGAGCCTAGCATGGAGGAAAGTTTTACTTCTCTGAGGTATGTTTGAAGGAGAAAATAAAAGCAAAACAAATTACCCACTACTGTGGAAATTTTTTCGGGTAGGGCAATGTCTACAGAACCAAATCTTGAGGAAGATGGATGCTGTTACAGATAATGTTGGTCAAGTGAAAGAAATGCCACTGGAGCATTGTAATAGCTATCCCAAATAATTTTTTCAATTATGTGTAACATACAGCAGTGAATGACTTAAAAAATCATCTTGGCTGACAGCACAAAGGCAGCAAAATCTTACGTTCGAGTCCAGTTTTAAAGGTGCCGAGTGTACATACTAACTAACTAGATGGTTTAAAGAAAAAAGTGGCTGTGCACAGTGAGCTTTTAGCTCTTGTTTCAACTTGTCTAACTGCTGCTGTTCTAGAAGTGGCTGTTACACAGAGTCATAGCTTCCAAAGTGAAGTGTAGCGGTGCATATCTGCAGAACATTACGGATAAATCTAATGCTTTATACTGATTTCAGTGGACTCTGTCTTCCAGAAGCTTTGTCAAAAAGAAAGCTATTAAACATGTTTTTCTTGAGTAACTAAATTCTCAATGTCTCTGCTGGGTGAGGCATTCAAGTTTGGGTTCAGTAGGACGTACATCCTCTAAGTGGTAATGCTTATGGGATCTACCCTGCTCAAGTATGGCAGAATTCATTGATGGCTATGGAGAAATGGGAATTAAATGTAGTAGGCTTTTTTTCTTCCCTGCCTCTGGCTCCAAAATACAGGAGCACTGTACCTCTTGGAGATCACAGTGCTTCCAATTGAAGGAGTGGTCAAAGTGCAGGAATAAAACAGCATGTAATGTCAGCATGGGAAAAATGCAGGTGTGGACCAAGTTCATACAGAAGCATAAGGAAGAAGTTCTTCACGGAGAGGGTGGTGAGGCACTGGGACAGGTTGCCCAGAGAAGCTGTGGATGCCCCATCCCTGGAAGTGTTCAAGGCCAGGCTGGATGAGGCTTGGAGCAACCTGGTCTAGTGCAAGGTGTCCCTGTCCATGGCAGGGGGGTTGGAACTAGATGATCTTTAAGGTCCCTTCCAACCCAAACCATTCTGTGATTCTATAAATACTCCAAATACTAGGAGTGTGTTCAGCTTCAGGTTTTTTAACAGCATTTTCCCCTTTCCAGAACAGTCTCAGTGCTGATCCTCTTCACCTTTCCCTTGGCCAAGTTTTCTATTGAGATTTCATTTCCAAGTGTTTGGAACAGAATGACCACAGATGCTTTAATTGTGTTGAGGTGAATGTCAGGTCTTTGGCTGTCCAGCCCAAATGGAAACCAGAGGGGATTTGGTCTTGTTAATGCAAATTTTATGTTGCTTTTAACTGAAGTACAAAACCCAAGTAAGCAGTGTTGTGTTACCATGCCAAGAGTTTGTGAATCCATAGTGTTATCTACTTTACAACATGAAGATTTTTTTTTTTTCCTGAAGCTTCTAACAGCAAGGAGCTTATAACTGTTTGCTCTTTATAAAGAGGGACATTAGTACTGCAGACAGATAGGGGGTCCTGCTGGGGCAAGGTTTGCTGGTAGCAGTCAACAGTGGAAGGAACCGTGTGGTACGAAGTGCTTTCAAGACTTGCTTGCTTCTTTGGTTGTGTTAACTCATGGACAACTCCATGGTTATGCTTTGTGCACTTCACGTGGATAAGTACACACCTTCCTCTGCCCCAAAGGCCAAGGAAACCACCACAAAACACAACGACCAGACCCTAAAATACTGTGATGAGGACACAGGCCATCATGGAGAGATATGTACAGAATAGCACCTTGAATTGCATCTTTCAGCGTGGCAGCTGACATACAGTAGCTTGCACCGTTCCTCAGTACAGTCCAGAGGAAGAACTGTTTCTGCTGGAACATGTACACACTGAGCTGTGTTGTGCTGAATGTGAGTAACTGCACACGACTGTTTTAGCACGTACGCATGCAAGTCAGTGACAGGCGCGTGAGCGGAGCCTTCCCATGTCCAAAGATACCATTTTGTTCAAACGATGTTGCTATTGGTTGGCAAAGTTCTTAGTGAATTACAGCGTCTGTCAAAATTCTGTAGAGGGCTTGAACCCATGGACTGGTACAAAGGATTCAGCTCCTTTAGGGAAAACTAGCACTACTGAAAAGAAATGCTTTTATGCTTGAAGTCAATAAAGGAAACTGAGGACTTGCTTCTGAATGATTTTGTGTGTGTGGCGGGGTGGGGAGGCTGACTGTGCATTGTATGTTCGTTTCCATGTGTGCTAGTTAGAGGGAATATTCCCTGTGCATGTGCAAAATACTGCTGCTGTGAATATAATCATGGCTATTTTAAGAAGAGGCAACTAGGTATCCAGTGTATGCCTTAGCTCAAAAGGAGTGTCAAGTGCTGCATTTGCTGCGGCAATAGGATGTATAAAGGGAATTACAACATCTATAGAGAATTCCAGTCATCTACTACTCTTCTCTTCCAGAAGAGTACTGTTGTGATTTGTCTCTGTATAAGGGAACCTCCCCCTTGCTGGTCTCTGAAACCACACAGTGTGAACCCTTCCCCTGCTGCCCTTTATATTGACACCTAAACGTCCTTAAAATGAACTATATAGTAATGACCTCAGGTTCCACTGTGAGTTGCATTTTATTTAGACTTTTCACCATTGCAATGATTTTTTTCATTACTCTGTGCACATCTTTTCCATTACTTGGCTCCTGTTAACAAAGGAAACCTATGTAGTTCTATCCTGCTGCCATTTATCTTCAGACAAATAATCTGTGACACAGAGACCTTGGAGCCAGAAGCTCTGGCCACAATGCTCAGTAGACTGTACATACAGCTTTTTAGGGGGTAACCGCTGTAAAAAATTGGCAGCACCATGGTGCAGAGTTCTGCCTGCCTATTTCATGTTTTTCTCTTATTCACATCATGTAGTGCATGTTCACATATTCGATCAGCTGCAGTTGTTTGGCTGGCTACACAGGCTAAATTGAAGACCCATGGTGAATGTTTCTGTCACTTTTGCTGTTCTGGCCACTACGCTTAGTCAAAGCGCTGGAAGGAAAGCGCTCATTAGAGAGACTTGCTTTCAGTCCTACAAAAGCCTGCACTTGGTTAATAGAGGCTTTAGAGAGCTCTTGCTTCTGGTTAGGGATGGTCTACTTGACCTGATCTAGGCCTGAGGCACAATGAAGAGAGCAGAGCAGACTTAAAATAAATGATGTCTGAGTAAACATGATGGCTAGAGATGAGCAGGATTTTGCTCTGTAAGGCTGCTGCTCTGAGGCTTAAAGAGTTTCCCTGCTATAGCAGCAGACTGCTGGTATATACAGCAACTGAAGAAACTGTTGGAAACTTCTAGGTGAAAGTGGGAGTCTACACAATGAGTTGATATTCTTGTCTGTTCTTACTGCTTGTAGTATAGCAGAGTCCAGGCCGCATGGTATCAGTTGCTGGAAGAAGTGAGAGGGCAAGGCAAGCTGACACAGAGGCTGCAGTCTGAATGGAGGAAATGAGTAAATGCTGGGAGAAGAGATGTAAGGGGAGGCAGAGCGGCATCGCTGGCAGAATAAGAACGGCTGTCCTGTTAAGCTGTTGCATAGGCCTCAGTCCAAGAGTGGTGTGGAAAAGCTAGTGTTTACCTGCGCATGGAAAAAATTTTCTTCTCTAGGAGACAGCTAATTCATCTGTAGTGTTTGAGGCTCTTCAACTTCTGGAGCAATGTAACCTAGTCAGTTTTGTATGCTTTGTAGACTCTTAATATCACTTCTTGTGTAATACACAGTCTGTGGGCCTGGAAGTTGTCAGCTGGGAATGCATAAGCAAGGGAAATTATTTCAAGTGATTCATTCTGAATAACGTCAGTACAGCTGCTGGTATTAGTTGTTGGTGTCTAGGGGAAGTTGTTGGGTGCCGGAGGAGGTAAAATAGAGCACTTGCTCTTTCAGAATACAGGAACTGTTTCTTCCTCTGGTAGTCAGTCACTTGAGTCAATCACATCCGAATGGGGTTACGCCTGTTTTGGGGAGGAGGCAGTAGTCTAAATGACAAATCAAAGGTGGTAAACTTCGAAGAGGCAACTTTTGTAACTTCTTTTCAGGCTGGTCCCTGTGTAAGGTGGGTACTTACTCTCACTGAACCCTTTCAGATGTGTTTGTTGGTGTTAGATAGCTTTGCAGGAGGCAATTGCTGTTGCTCGGTAAAAACAGGTGTGTTAAGAATCCGGGTGCTGTAATGCAGTATTACATGTGCTAGGAACAACTGCAGTGCAAAAGGTGGAGCAGACAAGTTTGCTTTGGTGGATGATGGCTTGTAGGGGGGTGTGAATTGCGTGTCCTGGAAGGACAGGAACCTCAAGGTAATGTGTTCACCTGATGCTTCTGAAAGCCAATCTCTATCCCAAGTGAAGGGTAAGAGCAGAGGTTTCAAGCTCTGTGTTTGCCTTCTGCAGCTTTTGAATAATTGTGTTGCAAAGGGAAGGGCTGTGCAGGAGAATTGGAGTTAACTAACTGCTGGTAGACCCTGGTGCCCAGGTGGCGAGGCTTGCTGTGAGCTGGGCAGTCTCTAGAACTGGAAGCAGCATCTTTGTTGTCATGTGGCAGGGTCCTCACTCCTTCCCCAGGAAGGATGCAATGATCGCAGGTCTCTTAAAGTAGGGTGAAGGTGGAATCCAAATGGAGATGGAGTGAAGGAGAAAGGGGGGAGGATCAATGCAGTGTTCATTGGATGTTTGCCAAATTCCTGTATAGTGTTCCTAGGTGGTCAGGCTTTGTCAGACGTGTCTCAGTAGGTCTGTCCTGTCAGGAGTCAGTGCAGAGATGAAGGGACAGGTGGGGAAAGGAGACAGGATATAAGGGAATGTACATGATCTCCCCCAAGGGACATATTAAATTTAAGTTCCTTTGTTAACAGTTTCATAGTGTGTTAGTGGCTGACCTTGCAGTGAGGATTTCTAAGTACTTTCCCCTACTTCTTTTTCTTTGCTTTTTGCTTTTTATCTTCTTGCAGAGCAATAAAGATGCTCGACTCCAGAGAGCTCCTGTATGAATTGAATTTTTAAGACACAGCATTGCTCTATGGAGAGAGAGAGAGGAAGGAAGTTAAGAGGATAGGAATGGGAAAGAGGTTTGTCAGGAATAGTTTTAGGACTGATTGGAGCAGGATGGGATAGTAGTCTTCTGAATAGGATAAGCTTGTTTCAGTAGATGATGTACAGTGTCACAGTGCTTGGAACCCATGGTGCTGGGAGCTGTATGCATTAGGAATTGGCCTCTGCATAGGGGTGCTAATGTTGCACAGAAAGAAATGATGAACTAATTGCTATTCTGGTTACACAGTCAAGGAAGGCTGCAGGCTCCTTCCCATTAGGGGAGGGACCTTCCCCACTTCCCAGCAGGTACCAGGCATGGCGATGGAACTCTGGTTTCTCTATGCTCTATATGGAGCTATAAATGCAGCAGTGAAAGAAACGGCTCTTGTGTTTCTCTTGATCACGTTCTGTCTGCTTTGGCTTGGACTCATGTCTATTACCAGTGGCTCCATGTGGGATGCTCCCAACTGAGGGACCTGAGGCTCTGCAGAAGAGTTTGACAGAAGAGTTACAGAAAATGAATTAAATGAATAATGACCTGTAGGACACCAGCAAAGGGAAAAACTTATTTCCAGCTCTTCTAAGGCACAAGCTGAATTCTCTCCGGACTAAGTGTGATTTGGTGTCCTTTGTGAGCACAGGACTGGAAGCTGTGTCAGAAAGAATCCCAGTGATGCCTTTAATCACACCATGTAACTTTAAGCACCGAGGATGGCAGAAGCCCCGGTGAGGAGCTCAGGATTACTGGGAGAAGGCGGAGTTGGGAACAGTGTGGGGTAGTTGCCTTACTAATGTTTTGTCAGAATCTTCCCATGCTACAGTGGGTTCAAAATACATGACAGAGTTGGGTCTAAGAATGAGTGTTTCTCTGTCATATGTCTGCTGTCTTGTCTTCTGTGTACTGAGGGGACAGGGACCATTGTTTTGGTGACAGAGGATCCTTGCACAAGCTGTCTGTGTTGATATATCCCAATGACTTTGTGCTAAAGATGGAAGGTGTGGCTGAGCAGTGAGGGGCAGCCGTTGAGGTCTCTGGGGAGCAAAGTGCAGGTTTCCAGATAGGTTTGATTGAGTGAGTGATGGTTTGTCAGATACAAGGGAAGTCTGGACAAGTGCCTGGAACGGAAACCCACTGGGAGTTGTTAAACACAGAAAAGCCATCCTGAGCTCAAGAAATCCCAGAGGTGCAAGTTGTTAGGGACTGGGAGTGTGTTCCGAATGAGTTTCTCTGTGTGCCTGCTTTTATTCTTGTACCCTTTGCAAGGTGTCTGCTTCTGGCCTCTGTCACAGCATGCCCGATCTGGTGTGAGCCACAGGAGATGTTCTTATGAAAACAACTATTGCAGAAATGTTGTAAGACAAAGCGAGCTCTGAATGCTTACAAAATACAACCATGGCTTCTTACTGGCTTAGCTAAATTTTACTGATTTACTGGTGGTTGAAAGAAAGCTGACAAAGCTGTTGTCTGTGGGAGTTGTGGAGAAGGTGGGCAGATGAGTTGATTCCCCTGACCCTTAATGATCTGGGGCCAGTGGCAGTGGTAAATCAGGATAGCCTCTGCAACCCAGAGTGGGAGATTAGAGTTAGTGGATGACTCCTTGAGTATGCCAAAGTTCATAAAGATATCGGAGCTAAGGATGAATGAAATAGGTCATGTTTCGATTATCTAAATTACTCTGGCAGGCTTGATTCAAGACTTTGTTCTTATGTTCTGGTTATGGCTTTGTCCCCAGCTTTGCAGTGATCTGACACGGCTCACCTTTCTGCTGGAAGGGGTTATGTAAATGGTGCTATGGCTTGTTCCCTGAGATACCTAACTGTGGCTTCTTAATGGCTGCAGTGTGACTCTCGTGCTGGTCTGCAGAGTCTTTCTTACACTCATCTCTGGCCTTGAAGAGCGGGTCCTGCTATACTTGACAGTAGCGTATTTTTGCAGAAGAGACAAAGGTGTGGGTGACCTTCAAGTTGGTAGAACACCGCTGGCGCTCAGCATGACAGTTGTGTTTGTACGTAGATTATCCTATTAATTATACACAATCTTGAATAGAAATAAACATGAACATAGAGCAAGGGATATAGCCTCAAAAGCAGTGTACAGCATGAGCGTGCTGTTCAGGCTTTGTGTAGCAGGGAAAAAAAGGCAGCAGAAGGTGCAGTGGTCATGGGGGGGAGAAAAAATGAAGGGGGACTTTTCATCACATAATTGATTTATCATAAGGCTGCTTCTGAAGTGGTGGAACTGTAGTGCGTTGTTAATGATAGCCTGTGTCTTCATGGCACTGACTGCAAAGTGCTAAAATTGGGAAGCTTAGTGGCAAAATAAGCTCTGGGAGCAGTAGATAAAGGAGAGTTGATTCGGGTGTAAGACAAAAATATTGCTGGATTACTGTCTATCTCCATTTTTATTTTTTATTGTGGAAAGGACAACGCAAAGCTAAAAGCCTACATTTACTTTTGTATGAGCTGCCCTTTCTTTTTCCCAGAATAGACTCTCTGTAGTCCCACTAGTTACAGAGGGGTAGGTGTGGGCAGGTATGTCCAGAATCCTACTTCGTAATATATGTAATATAGTTCTTGCACAGATTATATGGGTCTAATGACTGTGGCTTTGCATTTTCCTTTTTGCCTGAATGCTTATTTGTCTGGTCTGATAGACCCTTCAAATCTCTGAGGAGAAGGCAGCATTAATCTCTGGGTGTGGGGGAAGATGAAAAAGCAATGGGTAGTCCTGGGTTGATCTAGATACAGCTGTCACTGTTCGTTTTCATTGTTTTCCTAATGTCTATGTGAGACCGCTTTATACCTGGCTTAGGACTTGACCTATCTTTTGTCTGTGAAACCTTGTGTGCACCCCCTGCCATGGTGCTGTCAAAACAGTGAAACAGTATGTGATGATTTTGTATCATGCAGCCAACAGAAAGGAAAATAGTATCTTAAATGACAGGCATTAAATCCAATAAGGAGGAGACATTCATCATGGATGTGGAGTTATATTTTCTGTCATCTGAGACTGTGAGAAGGTGCTCATGGTAAAGCTTGCTTAAAATATATTTAGTCGTTCTAAGGATATTTGGAATTTTCTTTTGTCTGCCGAAGATCTCTGTTAGCAAGGTATACTGGGGTTTAAGACACTGTTAAGAGCTAATGCTGAAACTTTTTGGCTTGTGAGTGTATGCTTTTGTAAATAACTATGTATACTGAAAGCAAGGATGCATATTCAGTTAGGGAGATCTTAAAGAGGGAATTGACCAAGATAATGCAGAAGTAATAAAACATGGATAACAACTAAGGAAGCAGCAAAATATTGGTTGTCTAAATATCATCATCTGTGGTGAGGGGTATTTTCCTTGGGTTATTTCTTTAATTACTGGACTGTGGTAAGTATGGTGTGTATGGAAGGAGGTGAACTCTTAGTCAAAGACAAAAAAGAAAATTTTTAGTACAATACTTAGAAGCTCTAGTATTTCCTAGAGGCCCAAAATGTGAGATTATGGGTAGGAATTGGGATGCTGACCATGGCAAGTTCTGAAGTTACTTTTCGGTAGGAAAAACTTCTGTATCTGAAAGTTACTAAGTCTGGGAAGAAAAGGTGAGGGTCAGAACTGTGAGATGTATCTAAATAGGCCCTAGTGTGTGTTGGTTTCTGTACATCTCGCAAGGAGATGCAACTTCGTACTGGCCTGAAGGTTTTGGCCTGATCTGCCCTTAGGTTTCATGTGGGCTCTTTGGTGAGGTAAAGCAACCAGATTGGCCAGAGTCTGCTGTTGGTTGTGAGTTTCCAACTCACTGGGTTTGTCTCTATAGCTCTCCGCAGCTAATTTTGCAATCGCCACATTATGCATCATCAGAAATTAAACTACCACTGAGGTCAAAGAGCAGGAGTTCGTGAGTAAATGAACATTCCTCAAATCCTTGTTGCCTGTTGGACCTTTGAGATGAGCTCTAACAAGCATAGTGCAAACAATGGTTTAGTTTGTTGCATGCCATGGGGAAATTAAATGTGTCTTCCAAGTTCTTGTCGCTTAAAATTTGCAGTGACCTTTACTGCATTTGACGAAATGTAGGAAAAAGAGGTTCCAATTAACCAGAACATCAAACACTGTAGATGGTGCAGTTTATTTTGGAGGCATGATATTCAGAAAGGTCAGTCTTTCAGTCAGCTAACCTCGGCCATTTGTAGTGTTCGCTGTGGCTAATGAGCACTTAGCTCACTTACATAATGGGTACTTTATGCGGAGAGAATCCTGATGCGGTTGTGTAGGTAATGTATGTCTGTGAAACTAGCTGTGCCCTATAGATGTGAGCTAGGGAAGTGCTGTATGAAAACTCCCTGTAGCGTACTAAGAAACAGAACTGCTCTTCTGCCCTAGAAACTGAACAGTCTGACGGTTTGCGTGTTCTTGTGGGGGAAAAAAAAAAAAGGAGACTAGAGCCTTTGAGCGGAATGGTGATCTTGACTTTTTGAAGTAGTGATCTGAAGTTGATGTACTCTAGGCATCTGGGTTTAGTTTTTCTAGGTCTCACAGAGTAGTTGTTCTGTTTCTTGACAGTTCCATTTCATGGCAGGTAAAATCAGTGTATCAGGACTTACCAGTTTGCAATTTGTGTGCTTGAATTGTAAGTTTGCAAGGATTTACTCACACTTATTTCACTCGTCCATTGGTGGCTTTCCGAGAGACTGCAGAACAGAGGTTGGAGTTGGCCACTGTAAAACCCTGTGTAAGTTAACCTGGGAGTACTGCTTTTATGTATGAGGTACAGGGAGTTATTTAGGCCCTAATACTCATTTGAACGTCAGTGCCTGTCCTCCCCAGTGTAGGAAAGTTAAGATTTACATCTAGTGATGTAAAACATAGATTATTTCATCATGTTAGGAATATCTAGCCTGTAGGTGATGCTCAAAATAGCTTACTACTTTTCATGTAAGTTTTTATTGCTATAGTGTCATGCTGTATAAAGGGGATGAATCTGATGGTAAAAGCCAGGAGGATCTTCATAAAGTAAGTTCCCTCCGTCCTGGCAAAAATTCTTGCTGTCTTAGTGCTTCTGCTTAGGCTTGTTAAACACACAAAGCCTTAGGTAATGGCTGGTCATTCAAAACTCTAGCACGGTAGTAGTACTTTATAAAAGGCAAGTGGAAATCTGTTGCTCCATCCCACACTATATACTTGATGCTGACAAAAGGCTGGAGGGAAGATGATGAAGTCTCCTGAGAGACTGATATTCTTCACTTGTCTTAAATGTTGCTATTAATCAGTTCCAAATAACTTACTACTTTTGTCAAAATTAATGGCAGCTGCTGGTCCTTCCTTTGAGCAGGTTTATTTCAGTGTTGGTATTGGACTGTAGTATTATTGTACTCTCAGAAAATAGGTATTTGGGCAGGGCTTCCATAAATGAAGGTGGATTTATACCAAATTTGCTCTCGGGCAACTGATAATTTAAACTGGTCAATGCCACTTTTTCTGTTCAATACTTTGGGTGTGTTTGTGCATTCTTTAAGAATATTTTTTTTCCTGTCCCAACAAAACCATGTGTTTACCTTGTTTTACAAAAGTTTTTTAGATCCACTCTACCCCTATTTCTTTTTTTTTTTTTTGAGTAAAACATGACAAGGCAGTGATGGTTGGCAAATGACAGATCTTCGAGATGCTAGTTGTTAATCCAGTCTACCTATTTGAAGCCTCTGTTCTTGGACAGGTGCTCGGGGGTGCTGGTTTGAAGGCAAAGGTAAGAATAAATCAATATGCTGCTCAGTTCTTTATAAACTTTAAGGCATAGAGGTGGACACATCCTTTGCTAAGTGTTGTTGCTTCTATTTGTTTTCCTTCTTTGAACTTACCACCCTGTATCAGCAGTTTCAGAGGGGTGTCTTGCACTTGGTAGTCAAGTACTTGTGTTTTTACTGTGCTGCAAACTAGGCACCTTCTGGTTAACAGGATTTTACCTTGTCTGGTTTCCAGTGGGCTCTGTTGATCCAGTGGAAGCGTGGGAGTGTGGGTGGAGAGAAGGAACAGTGACAGTAAGAGGACTAGGAGAAATCTTGAACTATTTGAAGTGGGTGGGAGTTGGATCACAGGCCAGAGCATGAATGAGCTAGTTGCCTTCAGTCTACGGGAGGAAACAAGAAAAAGGACTTGGAATGATGGAGCCTAATATTTTCAGGCTTTTAGCTAAAACAGGCTTCCTGGGTCACAGTGCAAAAGAAATAATTTCTTGGATTAAAGAGAGCTCTCTTAATACTGAAGTCATAGCAACAAAATGACCTCAGCCTGTGATTTTACTTCCCCCGCCTTGTAGTTGTTGCTTTAATTTCGTACAATATGTTATTCTTGTTGTTTGGAATCATGTAGAGGAGGGAGAGAGGGGAAACCAACCTGTGTAAAAATTAGCTTTGAGTTATTCCATCTGTGGACTCTTAATTTTGTCATGAAAACAGAGAAGCCTGGCAGGAAGCTAGCTTTTGACTGGCTTCATGTATCCTCTTGTCTGGAGCTGGTTAAGAAAGTGTGGCATTTCGAATGAAAGCAAAAGCTTCATTTCTGGAACTCTGAGTGTTTGCCCAATTCTTTGACCATCTGTTTTTGTTGACAACCACCTCTTTGTGTTGTGCCAAAGTTATTTTGGCTTTTATAATCTGTGTATGTGTGTACATGGTGGTGTGGTTGTGTGTGTCTGCATGTAGATCATTAGGGCGCTTCTTATTGGTAAGACTGGGAAGTTCAATGCATAAAAGCAGTTATCTTGTGAGGATTGAATTACCAGGAGAAATACAATGACTAATCCCAGCTTCTTTAAGAGACACTTAAGTCTTATCCATGTTGCTGTCCTGTCTAAAAGCTGCCAACTTCTGGTAGCATTCCATAAGTGGCTTTGGTTGTGCCCAACTGTTTGGGGTATGCAAGTACCTGCCTCAAAATCACTGCTGTGATTAATAGTATTGATGGAGAACCCAGCATCTGACTGAATGGGAAGAGCAGATGGTTCTCTGAACTTGTTGGTGCTAGAGTGGGGGCCTGCTTGGTGGTGGTTTCATGGAGGTGCTCAGTCACATTGGCCTCTCTTTGGCTTCACTTGCCTGCCTTCCTTGATGGCAGTTAAAGGGATATTATTCTTCATATGCTAATTATGTCCACTACCAGTATATATTGGTAATCTACCAGAACAGATGATGTTGAGAACTCAGTCATGGAATTGCAAAAGCGTTTTGAAAATCAGTCTCAAAATCTAGCCTGTGCTTTTTGAACATGTTTGTAGGTTTCTAAACCTGCATTTTTTTCCCTACATTATAAAAAAGCTTCTCTTTCTGCTTTCTTCTGAAAGTCATATTAAGAGAGAATTTTCTGTGCTGCTTTCCACACTTAATTTTTTTCCAGCAGTGACTTCTGAACTCTCGCTTGGCATGAGAGTAGGCCAGAGTAACATATATAGCCTGTGACAGCAGCAAAATGAGGCTAACAAATATCCTACCGAGGATGCAGTATGACAGCTTCATCCATCCAGCTGAATTTGCATTGTGAGTATGAAATAGCTGCGTGTCATGGGCCACTGCCATTGCACACAGTCATTTATTTAATAACTCAGTGTGCAGACATTAAAGGGGAGCCATGCAACACATCATTTCGTTGAAGACAAATAAGAAATTAAGAGATGGCAGCATTTAGAAATGTCTGTTTTGTGCTGTTCCATCACTATAACTTTTTAATGATCAGCCAGGCAATGCCTCAGGTGTGAAATGGGTAGCATTTTTGCAAACAATGGCAGAGGCATGGATTGTGGTGTGTCACAGGCTTGTTCCTTATGTTGTTTTCCTTTGTGCTGAAGATGAAGGTGGCTTTTTAAAGAACATCATCTTATTCCCCTGCAGTATCCAGTACCTGAGTTAGTTATGCAACTTGCAGTAGATGTTTTCTGGCATGTGAACCAGGCAGGTTAAACCTGCTTAAAATCTTGATAAGCTATTTTTCTCTAGAGCATTGTTACCTCACAGAGAATTGAGTCCCTTTGGATTCGATGGCATTTCTAGAAAATCTTGGCTAAGTGCTGCAATTCCATCATGAGGAGAACTAATTTTAGGTCATGTGGAGTGCCTTGAAATCAAGCTGCTTTAAGTATCTATCCAGAGAGGAAAAATGGAAAAACTAAAGCACCTGAAATAGGTAGTCACTTCTGAAAATCCGTTCATAAGCGTGAAAGAAAAATGCTTCTGTCACTTGAGACATATTTTCAGGAATTGCCTTCAACCTATATGTTTTCTTGTGCAAATTAGGTGTCTAAGGTCGATGGCATTTTTGACTTGTACAACTGCTTCTAGTGAGTGCTAGTGCAGTTGCGAATGGACAGCTCTGTTATTTCAAGAACAAAGTTGGGGTTATAAGGAGGCCAGGACTGGATTTAGGTGAGGATGATATGTCATGTTGAGAAAACAAAACAGTGGAATATCTGTAGATATATAAACAGAGTGTTTTGCTGTGAAAAATGTAAGGCAGGTTTTTAAGTACTAGAGTCCAGATGTGAAACTCCTAAATTGTTTGCAGGCACTTGAAGTTTTTCACTGCAATGGGAATAAAGGATTCTTAATTTTACTCATTGGTGGGAACTGATTTTAACAGCATAAAGAAGATTTCACGTTGTCTATTGTAAGAGTAAGTCATCGGACTAAGTAGAAAGGAACACTCGCAGTTGTCACTCCCCCTTAGCATCTGCAGTGATAAAGCTTTTGGAGTGCTTTCCTCATAGCCAGGCCAGCTCTAAACCTTCACTTCTTATTTGCAGAACTCAGCTGTGTGCATGAAATGTCGCCTGGGTTGCTTTGCTTAATAGCAGTTAAGCATAAAAGGGCCTCAGAAGTGAAGCATTCAAAGAATTCCTGTTCTCAAAATCCTGTAGAAAGAGTTGTTTGAAAAACAGAAAAATTTGAAGGGAAGGAGCTGCACAGAAGAATAGAAAAAAGACTCAAGAAAGAGGGGTAACTCATTTTGTGTGTTAATTTTCACTGACCTAACACAGAAGATACAGGCTTCTATTATTTCTATTGGTATTACTACCACTGCAGTGAGTACAGAATGGCAGCAGTGGTGATTACTTCCTTGCCCTCTCCTGCAGAAGGGCAGCCTAGTTGCAGGCTCCGTAGCAAAGCAAGCATCCTGTCCTTGGCTAGAACCTTGAGTAGTTCAGCAACTGTTTTGTGAGGAGTGGAGCTGTGTCTGCAGCCTTGTGAGAGGAGGGTGGGCTAGCTGGCCAGGTGGGGGGAAAGATCGTCTGTGCCTGTGCAGGTGTCAGATGCCTGAGGTGGATTACAGTGTGTTTGCCAGAAGTTGGCATGTTACAGAGAATATTGCTGTATCGAGCCACAGTAACCTGTATGTCTGTAGTCAAATGTTTAGGTTACTTAGAAATGCTGAAGTAACTTCTGTGAGGATTGGCCACTTGTGCCCTATTTATTCCTGAAATAGTTAGGAAATAAGAGCATGTTCTGCTTCTTCTGAAACCAATACTGAGGAATAATTCAAACTATCAGTTGATATAAATGGATGCCACCTCATGGATTTCAGTGGCATATCATCCATTAAAACAAGCAGAGAAGGTGTCTTGAAGGCATGTAACAAAACAGAAATGTTCATTTTCAGTTGCATGTAATTGTCCGTTGCTGTTGCTTAGTGATACTTAAGGAAGATTTTGACTTGAGAGCGACATGTATTTGGTCAGTTTTCTAAATAGCTTAGAAAATATCTAAAAGCACAAGAAAATGATAAAATATTCAACAGGCAAGAAACACCCTGTAATTGAGCTTAAGAAAAAGGCAATGCAAAAACTCATCGAGAGTTCTGCTTGTTAGAATAATAGCTTATTTATCCTGCACAACTTGTGTGCAATTACGAATTCTTTCAAGTGCTGATTTTGAAATCGGAGAGCAGTGCAAAGGAAAATGTGGAAGGACAATTAGTATCCCTGTGCATTTATTCAGTGGAACCATTTAAATATTGTTCCTGCAGTCATTAATTTCAGCTTACTGTCAGTGGGTTTAAGTCCCCCTTTCATTGTTGTAAATGAATCCAGGGACAGTGTTCTAATCCAGTTTCAAATGTGGGATCTTCACAGGGCTGCCCTGCCTGCAGCACTTCATCCTTGTGCTCCAGCTTTTCTCTCAGTTGTAAGTGCCTTTACTGCAAACTGACTAGCTGTGGTCTTACAGGGCATTGTCGTCTGGCTTCCTCACACGTATAAGTTCGGCTCAAGCAGCTTTACCTGCTGCTTGAGACCAAAAATTTAGATCTCAGACTCTGAAGACTTTGTGCTTTGTATCATCCAAGTGGAGGTATTTTCCTGCACGTCCTCTCCCTGAAGGCTGTGCTGGTGCCATCGTACCAGCACTGCGAGTGTCGGACCATGTGTAGCAAACATCTTCGTTCCTTTAGGTATAAAAGCTGGGGAAAAAGCTGATCTCAGCTGCCAGCGCAAAGGAAACAAAACATAATATGGGTCATGTCTGATGTCATTATCATCTTGAGTTTCCCCTTCTTTAGGGCCCAATCTGTACCTTCCCTCTCAAGACTTGTGTCACAGGGGCATGTGCTGTGTAAACCTTCCTACATTGGCCCATTCCTAGTAGCCATGTCATTACACTGCTGTTTGGTTCAGTGCTGTAGGAGTACTGTATATAAGAAAAGGTGGAGAAATGTACCCTGTAGTAGATGTCAAGCCCCACTGATGATTATTTTGGGAGCAGATTCATAGTTGCCCAAAGAAAATGAGATTATATTTTGCCCACAAAACTCTTTTTGCCATTTCAGCCAAGAGGTTTAGCAGGTGCAGCTTTTGAGAAATGTTTGGAAGAACCTGTCAGGGTGTGTTGTATAAAAATATTTTAGCTTTAGAAACTTCTTAACTTTGTGCATGTGTGATAGCTGTGTAAGATGGCTTTACATGGAGGTCATGCTTTTAGTATGGTATGGACTCTCAACCGTGTGTACCATTTTGAGTGCAGCGCAGAGGTGTTTAGCGCTGAGCTAAACTGCTGCCACCATGTTATTTTATGTTGTTATCTTTTTGTGTGATGGGCTATGCAGACTTTACAATGTAGCTGTGCCATTTTTTCATATGCTGTGTAATGCAGGTGGTTTAACAAGCTTGTTCCTTGCTTCTCACTCTTATTGATTTGTCCTTCTTTACTTTTAGCTTGTCTGACTACAACTTAATTTTATTGGTAGCAGTGTTCTGTTCTGGTACTGTTCTTTCCAGGTAGTTAATTTTGACAAGGTATTTCTAGTTGTCAGCATTATCACGACTGCACTGGTAGTAGCTGAGTATAGCTGATACCTTATGACAGCTATCGCTGCCCATAACTAGCAAATGTCTTTTTCAGAAAGAAAATTGATTCAGTAAGAGTAATAGCTTGGTTTCATAAGGAGTGGTGGACTCCTTAAAAGGCTTTTTCATGACTGCTGTGATATGTTCAGTGTTACGGCACCAGCTTACCGAGCAACTGCAGCCTGGAACTTGGAAAGTTCAGATCTTGACAAGTTGGTTTGTTAAATCCTTGCCATACAGACTCTTTC
>NW_010235056.1:24879-29717 GCF_000690775.1 Eurypyga helias
TCCAGTGGAAAACCAGACCTCTTCCCTTGTGATGTTGACACCCAGATTTTCTAAAATTAACAGCAAACTCAAGTGCAAAATGTTGAAAACAGGAGCAGTTCTTTTGAGATGTAAGGAACTATCTCATGTCAGAATGAGTTGAAGTGCAGAAAATTCTGCTTTGAAAGAGAAAGGTGGGCCCCAAGGTCTCTTGAGCTTCCTCCCAGTTGTAATTCCCAAAATTTATGAATCTATTTTAGAGCATACTTTGTCCCAAAGTAAATACCAGAGATGGCTAATTCTGGTTAGAAAGCTCGTTTTTGTTAGCAGAAATACTGCTTTGCATTTTCTAGATGCTTTGTGTTGTATCTCAGAGGTTGCTTGTTTATCAAGGAAGTCTTCAGGATTTGAAATCCAAACCTCAGTTTCTTTCAGAAGGAATAAGGTTACACCAGTGTGTGGAGACCTTTGTAGTTTTGAGGAGAATTTTACATTATTATTTAACTACACCGCACTGTATATTGTTATCAGCTGTTGGCTCTTACTAATGGTTTTTTTTTTTTCCTTAAATTTTAGACAACATTTAGAACTAGATTGAGTAGGTAAATTACAGCAGGGGTAACTACAGCTCAATTCTGGAGCTTGTGGAGCACTTAAGTAATGTGGTGCACTTAATTGTGAGGAGCTTGTTGAGTTGGGTGGGATGGTTCATGGCCTCAGAATGTGTTCTGCTGGGGTGGAATAAGGCATTTTGAGTTAGGCAAGGAGAATGCAGGCGGAAGAGGTAGAGTGAAGATTTGCAGCACCAAAAGACAAAAGCTTACATAGCTGCTTTGACTACATAAGTGAAATTCATGGAGAAACCTCCATTTACAGTATCAGTTATGAATGAGTACTAATGGCTCACTAGAGAAAGCAGGTGAGCAAATGAATTTAGGAGAAGCCAGACAAATCCTATTTCTAAACTTCTAACTTGTTCAGGAAGCATCCAAGGTTTCTGTGTTGAATAGCCTAGTCTTTCAGGTAGTCTGATTTGGTGGTGTTCTACTTATGCTAAACAAAAGAAAACTGCCCATTTATACCAGTGGGACACTGCATATATTGTGCTGTTGGTACAAATGCAGTTTCTTTATAGCTCCAAAGGTGTTAAAATAGTTTGGGGTGAAACACTAGATTTGCAGGGGTTGGATTTTTTTGTTTTTAAAAAGTCAAAACTGTTGTTACAAGCCAGAGGGGAGAATTTGGGCAAATGGATGGATAGAAATGCTCTTTCACTTGCTGTTTTCCACGCTTTAGCGTATGGTAGATAAGTATAGGAAAAACTATATATTGATATGATGCGCTCATGCTCCACATCACTTGAATCCATCTGTAAATGTAGAGCTGTTGCCACACATCGGTTCTATATGCTGTGTATTTTGCAAACAGCTACACCTACGCGCAGACAGTATGAGGCATTGGGGCTGGGATTTCTAGGATGCTGTATGTGCTTGGAGCCCGCAAGCCGTGAAACTGCAGTCATTCCAAACCTGACTCAATGAATTTGGCTGAATGTTAGCATTAGAAAATACTACTAAGGCGTGGGGGGAAGGGGTAGCTGCTCTCTGTTTCTGAATGGAGGGCGTAACGATGAAGATGATATCAAGTTGCAAGGCAAGCTACAGCAAAACCGCAGTCCAGGGCTTTTGCCATGCATGCGTGGGTGAGTGCATGTAGATGGAGGCAGGTGTAAACTCAATTTGGAAAAATTTTAGCTCTCCATCTCTGCTGCATCCTATCAGAATATTTATTTAGGTTCATTCTGGTATCCTCTTGATGGGATGTGGTGTAAGAACAAGTGTGTGTTCCCCATCCTCCCTCCCTCCTCCTTTTCCCTTCCCAACCTCCCCCTGCTCTGCCACCTCCCCACTCCCCCCCAGCCTCCCCCACAAGCTGGAGGGCCAGAAGGTGGGGTGGTACCTCAGGATAATGGTAGCAGAAGGCGAAGGAGGCAGACAGCTGGCAAGTTCTGCCCCAATATGCTTCTCTGAAAGAGGCAAGGAAAATGCAGAAGATGTGATGCCTGAATGGCTCACTTTGCAGCAAAAGGGAAGATTAAAAGTAAAATTAGTTAACATCTTGCTCATTTCAAACCACCACACGCCAGCTTTTTGCTCCCTCCCTCCCTGCCTTTTCTCTGTGGCTTTATTATCTGAGGGGAAGGAGGGAAAAGGCAGGGAATCCTGGGACTGTGCAGAAATCCATGTAGTGAGCAGCACTTCAAAAAGACTGAGCTCTCCAGGTAGTCCTGCTAGCTCTGAGTCATCTTCACGGGAGCAGTCAACTGGAGCACACAAGCAGTCAGCTGCGTTTCTCTTCCAGAAGCTTTTACTCGCTGTGCTAACACAGTATTGTATGAGTGTTTGAAAGCGTGGGTTAGAAGAGGGGCCGAGACAACTACAACTGTTAAGTCTGAAACGGAAACCTCTGAAGGCGGGGTGTGTGGGTACCCTAAAGGTAACCTGAGACCTTGTGAGATGTTGAGCAGGGGAGATCTTGCTGCTGAGTACAGCTGCCTAATGGGAAAGCTCAAAAAAGGCAGAGCCAGACTCTCCTGGGAGATGAGAGGGACAGGATGAAACAAGGGAAATCCCACCCTGGGATGGTGGTCAGGTGTTCAGACAGGGGCATGTAGTCGTGCTGGGATCTCTGTTCCTGGACCTGGTCAAAAATTAATAATCCCTTATCTAAAAAGGACATGTATTTTCACTTTACCAGCCACTGATTCTTTTCACAGTCTGACCAACTCACCCCTTATTTGCAGGGAGCTTCAAGTGTGTGGTGGACTGGTTATGCTGTTACCACTGCGAGTGCTCTGATTCAGTACAGAATCTTTTGTGCCTGTATTCTAGGTGGTAGGGTCCAAGTCATTTGAGAGTCCAGTTTCTGTGTTGTGTGGGGAACTGGGTTTTGAAGAGGCTTTGTTCCATCCAAGCTCAACTCAATGATATATTGTCTGGAGGCTGATTGTACATAATGCTGTACAAGCAGAACTTAAGGCCCTCTATAAAGCCGGTGCTTGCCAGACCTGTTGCATCTGATGACTGAACATGCAGGCAGCAGAGGCTTGGTATTTACTATTCCCCTTCCAGCAGCAACAGTGAGAGGTTTCCTCTATCACCTGACTTGCTCAAATTGACATGTAAAACTTCTTACACCTGGGAGTTAAAGAGGACAGTAGGTATCTGGCTTGGTGTGACTGAATACCTGCAGAGTCTGAAAGCTTTGCTTGTGCAAAGCAGTGAATAGTGTAAATCACACTGGAAATCCTTGCTTCTCCATTGGAAATAATGACTAACCAGCCTTATGCACGTACAAAACACTTCAGTGAACTGACATCTAAGTGATCATACAATTACTGTAACAACTTAGCTTTTTTCCTTACAGTTGGTGTAGTTGAAGATACTTCTTTTGGGTAACTGTTACTATTAGATAACTGGGACAGAGACACATGCCAGTGCAGCATGCTTTTGAAAATTACGCTTTAAAAAAAAAAAAAAAACACCCAACAAAAAAACCCCAAACAACCCATCCCAAATGTATTGGTGCTTTCAATAGCAAGCCAACTATCTCAGCAGCTTGGAGTTGGGGAAAAAACTCTTCCAGAAGATGCTTAGTTTGTTACTGCTCAATGACAGATTTCTCACACTGACTTCTGAACTACTTGGGATGGATTGCTGTCACAGCTAGGATTCTGTTCTAGCTGGAATGTAGCTCTGAGCCTGCTCTGTAATTCTTGTACTGGACCAGAGTATGTTGGCAAAGACTACAAATTATGGAGCTTAATTTTGTTGCTATTTTTTGGGCATTCTTGTGAGACACTATTGTTCTTGGCTTTATGCAAGCCATACCCCTGAGTCACGGAAGGCAAGGGCAGGGACTGGGAGACTGGAGAGCTGCCCATGGTTAGAGAGGATCGGGGTTAAGAACAACTGAGGAACCTGAAGGTGCACAAGTCCATGGGACCCAATGAAATCCATCCGCACATCCTGAAAGAACTGGTGGGTGAAGTTGTGAAACCTCTGTCCGCCATATTCAAGAAGCTATGGCTGTCTGGTGAGGTTCCCACTGGCTGGAAAAGGGGAAACATAACCCCCATCTTTAAAAAGGAAAAAAGGAGGATCAAGCAAACTACCTCCCAGTCAGTCTCACCTCTGTGCCTTGCAAGATCATGGAGCAGATCCTCCTGGAAACCATGCAAAGGCACATGGAGAATGAGGTGGTGATTGGTGACAGCCAACATGGCTTCACCAAGGGCAGATCATGCCTGACAAATATGGTGGCCTTCTATGATGGGGTCATGACATTGGTGGATAGAGGACGGGCAACAGATGTCATCTACCTGGTCTTGTACGAAGCCTTTGACACAGTTGTGCACGACTTCCTTGTCTCTAAATTGGAGAGGAGTGGATGTGACGGGTGGACTGCCAGGTGGATACAAAAACTGGCTTGATGGTCGCACTCAGAGGGGGATGGTCAATGGCTCAGTGTCTGAGTGGAGACTAGTAAAGAGCAGTGTTCCTCAGAGGTTGGTACTGGGACCAGTGCTGTTTAACATCTTGGTTAGTGACATGTGCAGTGGGATTGAGTGCACCCTCAGCAAGTTTGCTGATGACACCAAGCTGTGTGGCACGGTCGACATGCTGGAGGGAAGGGATGCCATCCAGAGGGACCTGGACAGGCTGGAGAGGTGGGCCACTGCCAACCTCATGGAGTTCAACAAGGCCAAGTGCAAGGTCCTGCACCTGGGTTGGGGCAATCCCAAGCACAAGTACAGGCTGGGTGGAGAGAATGAATAGAAAGCAGCTCTGAGGAGAAGG
>NW_010235057.1:0-13518 GCF_000690775.1 Eurypyga helias
ACGCTGCTCGTTATTGGTCTCCACTGGATCCCAGGGCAGCTGGATCTCAGCCTTCCTGTCTGAGCAGCCGGTGTTTCAGGCTTGTGTACATTTGCACATTTTGTGTATGGATACAGTTTAAAAGTGAAAGGTTTCTGTAATGAAGATGGGTTACTTGTATAAATACAGCTTGAGAAAGAGGAACAGGGTGGGGTGGAGAAGAACTTGGAGTTCAGCTGGTAGCCAGCTGCAAATAAGGCAAAACCTCCAAAACCATAGACTTGTTAGACCAAGCAAACCTAACCTTTAGTATTTCAGTTAAGGAAAATGCTCAGTATTTGCACAGTACATCCTATCCTACATTGCAATACCTATGGTCTTCCCTGCTTCTTTAACTGGCCCTTTAGCATTTCATTTGAAAGATTAGGCAGAATGGCTGATTAAAATATCAAGTTCTCTGAATTAAATCAAATGAGCTGTGATGCTGAAGCTCTGGAGGAAGCTAAACCAAATGCCATATTGCTATTCTAATCTAAAATATAGCAGTTATCTCCATGAATTTCTTCTCAAGCAATGGTAGTGTTTTTCAGATGCAAGGTCTATTATGGCTACCTACGTAAGGCTCTCCTGTTTCTATCCAAAATTTTGGCAGCTGATACCATCTGAACATGCTACTGATCCTAGATTGTTCTGTTTTCCTCCTTTCTTTTCACTCCTTTCTCCCTGCAACTTCCTGAAGTGAACCACTTACGGAGGAGGGAAGTCAATCCACATACAACACACCCTGCAGCAGCTAGTTTAATGGATAACATGCATGAAATACAAAATCGTCCTCACTAGAAAGTCTAATCAGTAGATTTCATTTCATCTTTACAGAGAACACTGAATAATCTCATAAGACTACATTGTTGAATTAAAACTTTAGCTGTTTCAAGGGTCGAAGGTTTTGTTCAAGGAGAAAGGAAAGAATTGCTGACATCTGCAGAACAAAAAAGAAATATAGAAATTTAAGAAATAAGAATTCCTATATGAAAAGTTTGATTAGTAAAAGCCTGAAAAAAGTGTATAGCTTTATAGAAGGAAAAAGGAGATGATTCTGTTCCTAGAGAACTTTTGGCAAAGGTTATTTTTATTCCAAGGGTATACACTACCCAGGATACTACTTCAAAACAAACAGCTGGGGGATTTTCTCTTAGCTAAACCTAAGCAAATCCAAATACTGGAATGCCAGTTACACTTGCTACAGTGAAAGCTCTATGTAATAAGCTTATGCAATACATACTCTGACTTTAAATATGTGGAATACCTTAAGGATATCTGCTCGTTAAAATGATTCTTGTCAAACACTATATTGCACAAGCTGACCCATGGTTTCATGAGTTTCCAGACCTGGAATGCCTTCAGCCCTCTAGATCTGAATGTCGAATGACAGGCTGTATCTACGAGGGCATGGGATAGAAAATGCTTCATGTCCTCTTGAAGGAAACTCACCGCAGAAAACTTACTTGAATGTTTATTGTTCCTTTTGAAGTCAGCTGGCTGTTCTTCTGTATGTGGTGTAAACTTCTACGTTTAGTTTTGTAAACAGGCTGTAGAACAACTCAGATATTGGGGAATGTATGTAGTGAAACTGCAGGGTTAGTATTACTGGCAAAGGTTCCACCATATGGCTAGTCCATAGGCAAGATAATTAAGAATTACTCTTCAACTTTCCGGATCATCTTCCCAAATGAAGGCCACTTTAATTACTCTCTGAATGTGTTTGGATTCTCATTTTTCCCAAAATCCTGCTAACAAGCACGTTGGTAAGATAAATATATTACTTAACCATCAATAAAAGCTAGTTACTTTTCAAAGCTCAATGAAATAAAATTAAATAAGTATTTATATTAAAATACAACAAAGAAGGCTAAAAGAATCAGCCTTCGGTGTCTATTAGCAATTTGAAAGTGTCAGGCTTGTAGAACTGCTCAGGATAATTGAAATTATGCCTAAAAGCAGCAACAGAAAACCTTTTTGTTCATCTTTGAAAGATCACATATGGACAAAAATCTCTGTTCTTTTGGGGTTGTTGTTCAATTATGATTTCTTCGACAGGACAAAAGCTTGGAATTATTTTTTGTTTAGTACTTAGTTTCAGGGAGACCCAAACTATGTCAAGAAATAGATAATATATATTATATTATCATATACGTAATAATATACTAATAGATGTTAATGCTTTAATACATATTCTATATGTGTGTATATATTAGAGTATAATATTCCCCACTATCCAAGCAGAGCGATGATAGCTGTAAAATAACCAAGTGCTCTAAACATGAGTTTATCTGTTTCAAAACAATGCAAAAAACTACTAATTCCTGTGTTGTGTATCAGCTGCTTCAGTCATAAAACTGGAAAAAAAAAAAACCCACAGATAACTCCATTTCACGTATGTATCCATCTTTTTGCTGGAATTCAAGAGTTTTAGAGATATAACTGATACAATCAGGAATGTTAGATTGATGTATCTTCCTAGCTTAACTTTAGCCAAGTGGTTAATAATAGGTAGTTGTGCCATTTTAAAGTGTTTGGATTGGGTTATCTGGGGAAACTAAAAACATAGCATGCATATAACTAATCAAATAATTAAAAAAATCAAGAGTGTGCCAGTTTGGGGCCAGGGGATGGTGGCAGAAAAAGTGCTTTTGATCTTTTAAATGCATAACTACTACTCTTTTACTACTATCATTTATTATTTCCCCCAAAATATTATCAGGCTTTTTTTCCTCTCCTTTCTTTGTAGACTTTCCTTTTCCTCCTTTATAGATTTTTACATGACAGCAGTCTGTTCTCCTGTCTTGTGCTGAAGTTGAGCAATCCCACTCCTAACAGAACCATTTGCTTTTATCCAGGGATTTCTTGATCTTCCCTTTCCCTTTTTCTTTTTTCTTTTCCTTTTTTTTCTTTCTTATTGTTTAAACATTTAGTATTCTTCAAGTTAGGACTAAATTTCCCACTCATGGAGATAAGTCTGCTTCAATACATCATAATCTCTCACTAGTTGAATATTTTCCTTTGGATACTGCTTTATCTCCATTTTACCCTCTTTCATTGTCCCAACTTCTATTCTACTGATCTTTGTTGCATGTAATTCTCTACAGATGGTCCTCTTTCCTCTGTGCAGAGAGAAAATGCTAATAACAGAATCTTTCTTTAGAAAAGCACTGACAATATAAGGTTATTTTGCCATAGATGAAAGAAGAAAGTAATTTTGCATATACAAGGTGCATGTTTCTGGTCTCTGAGCAGGAAGCAAAATTGATTAAATCATTAAATGCAAAACATATTAGTGCTTTTCTCTGTTCCAGCTGCCTAATATGGAAAACCTGAGGGTGTTTCTTAGTAAGATGGACTAAGGGATTGCAGCCAAGTCGCTGCAAGGGAACTATCCTAGAAGTGATGGTCTTAGCAGAATTGGCTGTAGGTATGTTGTGGTGCTGAATTAGCTCAGGAAAGAATTGGTTATGTCTAATTGTTAAAAGCACCAGAAAAAGGTATGAGTTAAACTAGATATAAAGTACTGTATGTCAAACATTTTACTTAGCAAGTTAAGGAAAAGAAAATAGCAGCAAGGTATCTTTGGGAACTTGCAAATATTGACAAATACTGCTGTAGGAATATCTGAGTGGAAACGAATTTTCAATTTAAATTCTGTTTTTCTTGTCTCTCCTTAACTGTTCTTCCCCAACTGTCCATTCAAATCAAGATTGTCTCCATCTTGAAAGCACAGAGGCTAGAAATGAGTGGTTCTGCTGTCTTTTACAGGAGCTGTATCTTTAAAGTTTTGAGTATCTGAACATCTTAAAGACAGTTCTGATGATCCAGTTGTTATCAACAGAAATGGAAGAATATCAAAGTATCCTATTCTGATCTCATGTGTGTTGCAGATCTTGCCCTACTTGCCTTAAGGCCCATGAGAGACTGGCTGCTGACTTTGTAGAAAGAATCCTCTTTGTACAAATAATACCAACTCAGTATCTCTTCAGGAGCTTTATTGATCTCGTTTGACATGATGTCACTGAACTGCTGCCAAACATCTAAGATACTTTCCAAGGATGCCATGACCTCATGGAGCCATATCTGGGATTGTCCTGAGCCACCTGATCCATCCAAAATTGCTGGTAATCTTGCAGGGAAGCCAAGACTTAATTATGTTGTCTGCTTTAATTTGGGGTGAGCATCTGGAAGATATGATGTATTATTCCACACATATCTTCACTGGTGTTCCCCCAGTGTGAATTCACATTGCATGTTTGGGTAGCTGAAATGTCCAAGGTCCTGGGGGATGGAAGGAAGCCTTCTGGTAAGGATGGGCTCTTCTGTAGTGAATGTGAATAAATACATAGCACAAATTTTATTTTAAAAATAATAATAATTTTAAAAAAAAAAAAAACAAAACAACATTGCTGGTGGAAATTGGATGAAAATGTTGCCTTACAACTGAGTATTTGCTAGAGTCCTACACTGCCATCTTCTGGGGGCATGACGGGAAGAGAACTAAAATGGTGTGAAATGAACAATGAGAAGCTTAAGGAGAGCATGCTCTGTTTTCAAAGGCTGAAAAAGCTCTTCGTTGACTTCTCAAACCAGTTTGCAGAGTTCAGGAAACAAGAGGACTGCTAAACTCCATTTAACATCATCTTGACCTCTGAATAACCTGTACACTTGCATTTCTGATGATAGAGTACTCTGTTTAAGATTTTTGATCTGACTGTGTGGTATATGGACAGATAACCAAGAAAGTCTGTTCACATCTTCAGGCCCTTACTAATAAGATATTGTCAAAGTTACAATAGAAGCTGTCCACAGTAACTTTGGAAAAGTTCTTAATTTTTGGTTAAAAATTTATTTTGAGTTACAAGTTTGAGATGATCCCCTTCTGCTTTATTTAAAAAAAAAAAAAAGAAAAAGAAAAACTATTTTATAGAAACAAGTATTTATTAGAAATATTAATCTGTGCTTGTATATTGGTTGAAATTCCCCACAAAGTAAATTCTGAGGAAACTATTGTGTAGAAAATATCTTTTGGTAAAATCAATTTCTACCTAATTATTCTAATTGCAATTAATCTGAAGCTGATTGTCAACTCATTTAAAAGCAGTAAATACTCATTTTTTAATTTCCTATTTCTTTGTTCTGTGGTGTTGACTGAAGTTGCTCTTTTCACATTAATACCTTCCACTTTATGACAAACTAGGTATTCCACATTAGAGTTTTCTACAGTTAGAGCCAAGGCTTCAGAGAATCCTAATGGCACAAGAAGTTTGCCAAACTTCATCTAACAAAAACCAAAACCAAACAAGAAACCCTGCTATGACAGTGTGTCAAAAGAAACCTTTGCAGTTTAGCATAGTTTCTCCAAGGGATGGACTTTTCACCCTGTTATGAGATCATCACACATGGTCCGTATTCCATAATTTATATTTCATTGAGTTTTCAGATTCAGATCTACTTGCTTATCTATGAAAATCAATATAATTTCTGTATCCATTTATTAAGTTGTGATGGAAATGACATGAGTCATCACTGGCTAACTGTACTTTGTTCAGTATGATACAGCATCAACTTAATAGCCTCTGAAGACTTTGTCACATTTAGCTACACACCACTACTGTGGCAACCACTTCTCCTTTAACAGTGATTTGTATGCTGTATCCCTTCCAATGCTATTAGTGTGTTTCAGCTGTTAATAGCTATCTAGTTCTTCAGGTGTACAATATGTGTGCTTTGAAGTGTATCACTACAGGTGCAAGGTACATATGAAAGTGGCAAAGGAATATAAATGTCTATTTACTTCAAGGCTTTATGTGTCACCAAAAAGAAGACAGTGTATCCTCATCCAAATGTCACCCTTATACCATCTTCAAATGTTTGTTTAGTGAAAAAAAAAAAAATTCAGGGACAGTGTCAAGTCTGTATGAGGATAAGTATGATCAATTGTCTGTAGAAGAAATAGCAAAGTAAGCAAAGTAATTTTGTAAGAAGATCTAGAAAAGGGTTTCTCAAGCTTCTAGCTTAAGCTCTAGATATGTTTAGCTCTGTAACTACTGAAATGGTTCTCCAAACTCATTAAGTCCATCTGTTGAAGGATCATCCTTAGGAATGACTTGGATGCCATGTTCAGAATTTTTGTACTACTTAAGTACCTTAGATACCCTTTTGATTCACTGGAAAGCTTAAGCTCAGTGAGACAGTTGTAATAGTAAGGACTTGAGTTATCACTGCCTAACTTTTAGGGCTTAGAGAAATTTTAGTGAGAGAAAACCCTAAATTTATTGATCAAGGCAATAAATTTAGCCATCGTAAAGAAAGTTTGGGTGTGCTAGTTAGTTCTTTACAAAAGCTGTTTGTGTTTATGCATTAACAAGATCAGAGGTTTTCCTCTTCTTCAGCTGAGGAACAGACTACATAAAAGTACAGTATTAGAAGTAAGGTAGACAAGTTAAATGGGAAACACCAGTTTTGCAATCTTCCAAGTTGCTTCTATTGTGGAGACTGAGAACTGTTTACAAATAACAAACAAGCTGCTAAAGGGGTCTCCAAAGAGATACACTTTTATATGCTTTTTTAAGTGAACTTTGTATTACTTGAGGTGAGGGAATTAGATCAAAATTTTCTGAAGTCTTGTGCAAAGGACTATGATGAAGGCCAGGCACAAGGTATCATGAAGCCAGTGGAAATGCTGTTACTCATTTCACTGGGCTCAGATCCATTCTGTAGCTATTTAACCTCATCTGCACTCATTGGCACTGATACTTCTAGCCAGGTCAGGTGAAATCTGATCTAATGGGGGAGAAGAACTATGCTGTGACAACCTCCCTCAGAACCACACATTACACTAACTGGCATTACTGGGTAACTCCTCACCTGCTAACTGTCTGGCCTTTTGCAGTAGGCAAGCATTTATCCCCACAACTGATGTGAATTATACCACGTGGATGGCATCCTTGAAAATTATACCATAATGAGTATTCTGCTTTTTAAAACATACTTCCTGAATAGTATTATGTGAACAGTAATTAATTCTGGTAGGCTCAGAACAGGATTATGAAACGGCTGTCTAGTCTATCTAATCAATTAATTGCATCAAAACACCAAATAAAGAAACAGAAATGGAGAAAAAAATATTCTGTCCACAAACTAGGTTTTCTTTTGCTGTGAATAAAAGTATCAATTCCCTTAGGAGGAAGAGAATTATGCTGCAAGTCTGCTGTAGCATTCATGGTACCAGAACTAATATAATAATCACTACTAACGTCATCTTCATGAAATAGAGGAAGAGGACAAAGGTGAACTAAATGGTCATAAAAAGTACTGGCATTAGGGAAGGTGCATTTCTGGAACACAGACTTCTCTGCATGTTGTGGATTTAATTTTGACAATTTGAAATAGACTTGACCAGAAAATAGCATTTTCCCTCTGGATGTATAGTCTAATTTTTCTGCCTGGAAGTCCTAAAATGAAATGTGAATGAGCAGATTCAAGACTAATCATTACAGTAACAACATTGTAAATTTATAAATACAGAGATTTGTTTTCACTTCAGATTGTATCAATAATACCTTATTCATAATAAGTTAATAATCAGAGTGAAGTATTTAACCTGAAATTGAATACTGCAGTGGAGTCATCTACTAAGAAAATCAAAACAAGTGAACTTTCTCCCCCCAGGAGTGAATGATCATTTCTGAGCCTCTACTCTTGCCAATGACCAAATTCAGGGGACAACATTATGCCAAAGATTAAAGACAAAGATGACAGTTACAGGAAGGTGGGAAGGGGCAGATCCTATAAGAAAGTAAAATAAACTTGGCATTGATAGTGTATGTAGCCCTTTTCTAGAAAACTTTTACTCTTTGGTTTGTTTCTCGGAGAACACAGTCTGGAGTCTGGGGTTTGAAACGAGGATTAGGAATGTGGTCTCTGCAGCCTGTCTCCTTCTCAGAAATCTGTGGTCCAGCACTTTAAAAGCATCCCAGCCTGCAGGGCAGAGTTCCCTGTTGCTGATGCTGGGTTGGACTATTCTTCACTTTCTCCTTCCAAGCATGTTCAGGAACCACATCACACTGTTGCAGTCCTGTAAATCTGTTACACATCCGTATTGTGCTCAGCAGAGAGATTCTACTTTCTCTTCTCTTTCTTGTTTTAAATTTGCCTAGAGATGATGTCCAAAGTGTGTATTTCATTTCAGGCCACCATAATTACTGAAAAGTGACCCTAATTATTTCCTATATTGATTATGCTCTCTGTCACCATTTCTCTAGATTACTCTTCACCTTCCTCACTTGCATATTCACTTCTCACAGTGTCAGCTCACAAAGCTGAGCGTTATTACTTGCATGTAGTGTCAGACTGCAGGAACAGTTGGCACGATGAGTGTCAAATGTTTTGGCAAATATCTGTGTGCCTATTTCAAAATCTGGATATCTTATGCCTGCCAAAATGGCTATTTCCCTAAGATAGCTGGGGTGCCATTGACCCCTAAGCTGGTGTCATCAGGTGGAAGTTTTGAGGCAGTGCATGCAGTCATATTGTCAGTAGCACTGCGTAACTTGTCCTCTGTTCTGGTCGCTAATCAGAGCTTACCCTTAGCGATACCTGAACCTCCCCTATTCTGATGTGAAGGCTTATAATGAGAGTTCATATGGGACCAAGTAATTTGAAATGTGTGACCAGCCAACAGTACACCGAGTTCCCCAGGGTGTAATAACAGTATGTTAGCATTCAGAAGGCCAGATGTAGCTGTCAACCAAGTTTCAGTTGTCAGTCTTGCTCTAAAATCGTTATGTGAAAAGCTGATGAGAAAGGGTAGTTTTGTCACCAAGGTTGAGCTTTGAAATGGACTTCATTTCTAGCTTTTCCAACATATTGGAGCGTACCTAGCAGTACTTCAGGACCTGCCCAGTAAAGGAAGGTTAGCCATACTGATCTTTATCAGATATCTATGTTTTCTTTTCAAAGTAGTCTGCTTTGTGAGGCTGGCATGATTTTCTTCTGGATTGTACTAACAAAGGTGGTAACAATAATGATTGGAGCTTCTGAGCAACAGAGCAGCAGAAATGATAATGCTGAGCGCAAATCATTTCATCAAAGAGCTGACGAGTATCTGCTTGCATAGAGACTCTGAGGATCTTTTTGCTTCTCTTTTATCACTAGCAATTTTTGTATATTGTCTTTGCTAGTGCATTGTGCTTCATTGCCATAGATGAAGCAGAAAATTAGAGCAGAATTTTTTTTTTTATAAATTTCAGCTGCAAATTTCAGCTTCTTTTCTCCTGAAAGTAAAAAAATGTCTGTTTTCATCTGCTATTTGGTCTGGCTGGTAATTAGTCTTCTGACCAATGTCACTGGGACATCATCAGACACTTGGAAGCCTTGGCAACATCTTCAGCTGATAGATAAGGCAGTAAAAACAGTTCCGTTCTTCTGTTGTTTTCAATATTGAAAAATCTCAGTATTTACAAGATTTGTAAGTTATGTGCTCAGTATTCACGTATCTGTAGTCACCTCCCTACCCCAGATCTTACCCTAATGCTAACCAGTAAAATGAATTTTATTTTGTTTTTCTAAAGAATCATCTACTGTACTTAGAGACCTTGTGCAGCATGCCATTTGCACAAATAAGCTCAGTCTAAAAAATCCTGAAGAGTTCAGAAGGACTAGAAATGGTAACAGCATAAAGCACATTCTGTACTGTAAGAGGCACTGTGTTAAATTCTTTAGAAAAAAACCTGATGAACTTGCACTGGTCACTGTCAAACTGCACAAAATATTACCAAGGATGTGTGAGAAATGTGATTGGGGAAAAAGATTTTGCTTTGTCTAAGTGTATTTGTTGTACATCTGAAGGGAGCAAGTGTTGCAAGGTGTGTGGTTCCTTTTTTTTTTTTTTGATCTTCTTGTTTCAATCCAAAAGAAGGATGATTTACATCTGGTTGTCAGTTCTTACTTTCTGATGTGCTATTTGCAGAATTTTGAATTTTGGGGTTTTTTTTTTATTTTATTTTATTTTGGCACACAGCAGCTGTGGAAATACATTGCCATAATATATTTCGCTTTGTATGTGTAATCTCCTCATTTGTTCCACTTTCTGTAGAATTGCATGGGTTGAAGTCCTTATCAGAGACAAGACTAGTACCAATTGAAGCAGGGGTGAAATTAGGCCCTCAGAGACCTCATTTCTACTGGAAAATGCATGAGTTGGAAATAAAGTAGTTTGGCTTTTGGATTTAAGGATGGTCTGACAGAACTCGTAGTAATAAAATACAAATAAAACACCATTTCACATGTGAACTGAGCAAATTCGATCTGTAAGTTACGGATCCACAGCATAATCAGAGGCCTGAAACCAGTATGGTGTGGCATGGACATGTGGCCTGCCTGAGGGAAGCTATTTGCAATACCCAAGTCTTGCATATCAATTCAACGTACTATTTTAAAGAAAACTCTTAAGAGGTTCTATGTGAAAAATCAACAGAAAATGCCTTCTTGCCACTGGTAACAAATTGAGGTTAATTTGCCTGATCATCATAATAGTTCAGAAATACATACTTATACCTATTCATCTGCCTATTTTTTAATGCATTTGTTATGCCCACTACAGATGGTGGTGTTTTCCTGTGGACAACTTCATGGGTCTGTCAAAATCTGTGACAGAAGCCAGCCTGAAGGTTGTCTAGCCAACCACTCAGCCCACACACTGAGAGTTAAATCCACCAAAAGGATCCCCTTGCTGTCTGGGGTTTTTTAATTTCCCAGCAAAACATGTGGGGAAAAAAAAAAAAAGTAGAGTTAAACCTCCCTGCCAACTGCATCAGGTAGTCAAAGTTTCGTTCTGAGAAGGTAAAGTTTTGACCCAAATGCAGCTCATTCTGGCTTACACTGGGCCATCCAGGTAAATAGGAGAGGATGCACTGCCTCAGTGGCTGTGGGTATTTTCCTCGTACAGCTACCTTCCAGACAATTATTTTATGTAACCGTAGGGTTTCAGTAAATCTGAAGCTATTAGGAGCTAGAAGTCTTCATTACAGATCTGCTGTGGAAGCTCTACTAACTATACCGATTTTTTTTCTTTATTTTTGAAGAAAAAATAGATAAAATGTATTTCCCATTTAATTCAAAGTAGTAATTCTATAGGGATGAGGTTAAAACAGGCTAAGGCATCTTAGGATGTTTTAAAACTGATATTTATTAAAGCATAAAAGCACACTTTTATTGTCTCACTGTAGAATTTACAGTTACAGTTAGGAACATTACCTTACAGTATATTTCAAAGAATTCTATTATCTGTACTGTAGTACCTTAGCTGGTAAAAAGTTTGCTTGATGTACGTACATTACTTTATTGACTTGCACTTTACTCCATGATAGATTTATTCCTTTAAGTGACACTGAAAGTAATAAATATAAGACTTCAAATGAAAAACATTTTTATTGGCACAGTGGAGAGGGAAAAAAAAAGCAGTGTATAAAATCTTGGCACAAGGCAGTCTACACTTGTGAAATGAGGCCAAATTAGTGAGGAGAAACAGTTAGAATGGGGCTTCAGCATGCTATTCTTTTTCCAATAGTTTTTAAAAAAAAAGAATGACTGAAGGCCTGGTTGTCAGTTTTTCACTGAAGTGCAAGCAGTGGTATATTTTATTGCATTATGGAAAATGGAGGGCTTTTCCTGGTTCCAAAAATATCCCACTGTACTACTTGCCACAGTTCAATATTACTGTGTATGCTGCTCAGAAGTGTACTATGAATGTACAATTCATTGTAAGAGTTCATCATGCTGTGCAGGAGGGTTGAAAAAATGCAATAGCAGCAGTTTTTAGTGATAACTTTAACACAGTGTATACCCTGCATGGTTTGCAGTTAGACATGTTCGGGTTACTAACACATATGCCTATATGCATAATAAGTAGTTCAAGGGCTGTTTTGTACTGAGGAGGTGCCTTTTCTTTCCTTATCCTCTAAGAAATGCAGACAACTGTTCATTAATAGCCCAGAAAGGGTGATGGGCAGTTATAAAATGTTATTTGTGATGTTGGGAACCCCAAGTTGATGTTGGGAACCCCAAGTTGATATGTTATCAGATGGACTTATGGTCAAGACACAGCACACTGCACAGATCCCACCCATGGTGAGGTTCACCAGCTCTAAGATCACTGGTATTCTTACAGGGTCATGCTCAAAATACAGATTTCTCAGTCAATGACAATAATCAGGACTGGCATATGGACTTACCTTTGAAGAGTACCTTGGACAATGCACTCTAATATTCCCATATTATTAATAAAGCTGCAGTTCCTGAACAGGTATATGTAATATTTCAATTGAAAAAGCCAATACACTATAGATATACTTGAGATTAATATGCTTTAGCTACATCTATGTTTACTAACTATGTATAGACTGTATAAAAAATAACTAAAGAGCAATTACACAGCACTCATGATGCAGATGCATACACCTAGATTAACCATTATGTAGCTCACAGACTCCTTGTACAATATTCTTCCAGGCTAATGACTGTAAGGGCACTTTGATATTTCTTGTTGAGATCTGAAATAAAGACAAGCTACTGCGTACAGACAGGAAAATTGACAGGTTTTGGAGAACTAGAATTTCCAATTAAAGTTAATATAAGCTAACATTATGGTTTTTGATTTCAACACATTATTGATTTAGTATAATGAACTTCAAATTTGGTTTTACCTGAGGATATCTATATTAATGATATCAATATTATTCAGCAAATCCATGAAGTGCCTTGAATTTTCTGTTTTAAACTTGATTGCTGTCTCCATCTCTCACACGCTGTCCATATTTAACTCCTACCCTCCTCCACTGTGTTAGAAGTCTACCATGCAAGGCACCTGAAATCAGTACAAAGTGGTCAATAGGATTTAGTGAAGAGAGGTCCATGTCCAATGACAGTGAGAAGACATATGAGGTATTGACTTGCTATATTTACTTCCCTTCTGAATTTTTTATCTCCTATGTCTTCTTCCTGAGACTCTGTCACCACCTTGCACTTGAGTTCTGGCAGCATGGTGTCATTCTACTTTCTTATCTCTTCTAGATCTGTTCTTATGCTCAAGTCCTTCCCTCTATTCCTATTGTTCTAGGGATTTCTTATTAAACTTCTCTAGTTTGACATGATACGAACCTGTGTTAAGTTTGCATGGCAAGGTTTTGGAGGACAGAGGCTACAGGAGTGGCTTCTGTAAGAGGTTGCTAGAAGCTTCCCACATGTCTGATAGAGCCAAAGGCAGCTGTCTCCAAGATGGACCCACTGCTGGCCAAGGCTGAGCCCATCAGCAACAGTGGTAGCACCTCTGGGGTAACATATTTAAGAAGAGGGAAAAACTCCTGCACAACAGCAACTGCAGCCAGAGAGAGCAAGTGAGAATATGTTAGAGGAACAGCTCTGCAGACACCCAGGTCTGTGTAAAAGGAGGGCAAGGAGGTGGTCCACCAGCCAGAGCAGAGATTCCCCATCAGC
>NW_010235058.1:0-4109 GCF_000690775.1 Eurypyga helias
GAGCGACCCCAGCGGTAGCCCCAGCCGTGCCGGGGGCTGCCTGCCCTGGGCCTGCACAGCCTGCCCGCTGCACAGCTCCGGGAGGCGCATTGACACCCGACTCCACCAGGCACCTTCCCGGCTCACCCTCACGAGCTAGGTGTTTGGTTTCTGCCAAAAATACATTTCGCATAAGTGATAAAGGGCAGTGAGAAGGCTGCCAGCATGGCAGTGCGGTCACAAGGTCCTTGCGGGAGGGAGTGTGCCCGCTTCCCAGTCAACCACACCTTTGGGTGCACGTGCCCTTCGTACGTGCCCCGGGAAGAGGGACGACACCAGCACTCTTGCACAGTCATGGGGCGACACCAGGCTTGGCTGCTGAACTCCAGGCTTCAGCCGACCTGCGTCATCAGGGCCAGGTGTGAAGATCAGAGAGAGCACGTGTTACTTCACATGCTCACTTTGGGATGTGAAGTAACACCCTAGAGAATTGGCAGCTTGAGTAAGACTGTGACTGCTTTTCTGTCCCTTCTTCAGGGTTTGAGGCTCGATGTTGGTGATCAACCTAGGATCCTTCCCAGGAAGGTTTCTAGTACTGATGTATCTTTGTGGAACCTTGTATGTCAAGTGAGCCCATAGTACTTGGTGACTTAAGAAGTATACATTGTCAGGGACTGTCCAAAACCCCCATGTCAGTACCTCTTGAACAAACATTTCCTCTCCTAAATATCCTAGGTAGGAAAAAAATCAAATACCTCCACTTCTGAAAGGCAATTTGTATGTGGGGGTAAAGCCTAGGTGCTGTGTGTGGTGGTGGCCTCCCCAGTACAAGAAAGACGGTGATGATCTGGGATGAGTCCACTTGAGGGCAGCCAGGATCCCTGGGGGAGAGAGCTGGGCTTCCTCTGGGTGGAGAAGCTGCCGCTGAAGGTCAGAGGGGATCCACCAGCTCTTCAGCTGCATAATGGGTGGTTACATGAAGGTGGGACTAGACCCTTCTTGGAGTTGCAGAGTGAAGGACAAAGGGCAGTGGGCACAAATTGCCACAAGGGAATCGCAGTTACGTGTAAGGCATCTTCACCAAGAGGGTGCTCAAACGCTGACACAGGTGAAGAGCAAAGCCCTGAGCCATGTACCATAGCTCTCATGTTGTCTGGCCTGGAGCAGGGGACTGGACTGGTGGCCTCCAGAGACCTTTGCCAACCCCAATTGCTCTGAAATGGGATTCATCCAAATCTAAACGCTTCTCAGCTGAGACTGTATCTGGCAAACTGGAGAAGAGCAGCACCAGAAGCAAAGGCTGGCTTGTGTCCAGTTTGCTGCCCACCAGGCCCAGCCCCCAGGTTGTGGTCAGCAGAGCTGCTCCCCAGCCAGCCCGTCCACAGCCTGTATTGTTTCAAGGTATTATTCTGTCTCAGATGCATGACTTCCCTTTTGCCCTTAGCTCTTTCATAAAAGCTTAAGAAAGCTTTGTTTTAGGATGAAGTACAACAGGATCTTATCAAAGCCTCAGGCCTTGTCTAAGGTCTTACAGCTGCATGATGACAAGATTACATTAACGCCCTCGATTTCCTGCGCTGATTTATTTTATCAGAACTAACACAGCACATGTCTAAAGGAGTCTGGTACAGGACAGGCTGGAAAAGTGAGTTCTTGTGGCTTTGTGTCCTTTCTACTAGGGGAATGGCTCACCTGTGAAGAGAGAAGGTTGTCCCTTCAAATGTTTGCTTCATATTAAAGATCTACTAGCGAGAAGTAGGGAAAAGGGATTTCTTTGTAACTACAGGTTTTCAGATGATGGGGTCACATAGTTATATCTACCAAACCAAGCCCTTGATCAGTTTTTTTTTCATGGCATGCAGTAAGTAATCATGACTTCTCATCAGTGGATGAGCATTTTAGGCCTGTTGTAACACCTGACGTAATTGGGTAGTGACAGGACAGGGGATGAAAATGCTCTGAGGATTCATGTGTCTCCGTGAGTGGGACCTTGATCATGCACTGCAGATAGAGTGGTTTCCGGAGCTTTAGCTCACAAAGGACTAGTCTGTCATATTTGGGGCTTTTACATCTTTTTGGAGGCCAGTTACAATGGTCGAGTCAAATGAGTGAAGGATTAAAGGTTTCTGTAGATGTTGGGTAACTTTGTTCGGTGCTTGTTATTTTAAGCACCTCCCTGTTCCAAAAGAAATAAAATAAGAGCCTGGTTTTCCCCTGTAGCTTGTTTATACTGAAAAGGATGAGAGCATGGCTGTCTCTCAAATGCAAAACAGATCTTGAGTGCAGCTTGCTTCATTTAGAGAGGAGCTTGGCCAAATCTTCCTTCAGACGTCTGCAAAGCTGGTGGGAATTTGCCGCTGGCAAGAATTGATCTCTTTTTAATACAGCTTTTTTATTTGAAGAGATAACCTTTTTTATTAATTTCTGCAAATTCCATATGAATCAGTGATCATCCTGCTGGGTTGTCCTCTTTTTTTTTTTTTTTTTCCCAGCATCTGAGGTGACATGGCTTTAGAAAGAAGGAGACCATTCCTAATTTTACTCAGTTTAACTCCATTGAAGTTACACTTATCAGGGCTGAGGATGTATTAAGGAACTTTTAATGCAAATGTCTCCTGCAGATAGTAGTTGCAACAGAGTTTCAGTGAGCTGGGCAATGAGCAAAGCAGTTTGCTGGGACCTCCCACTCAGACCCAAACATGTCCTGTAATACAGCTGTAAAAAAGACCTTGTCCTGCATCTCTGTACTGGTCTTCCTGGCTGCAGGCAGCCTGACCCTGGTCCTCAGCTTACACATGTGAGGGCTGGGCATTGGCACAGGTAGATGTTACGTTTATCTTTCCTTACAAGGAGGAAAATATGAGCAACACTCACATTGCATCACTGAGCAACAGGGATTGTAATCCATACAAAAGCCTTTGTTGGCATCCTTATGACACTCCTAACCTTCATTTTCTGCAGCTTTTTATTTGGACATCTGCCAATCTTGTGGAGAATGCTGAGGAAACAGGAGTTTATTCACGATCTCCTCCTGCAGTGGTAAGTGGAGACACATCAGTAACTTTGAATGGGGTAGCACACACTGGGAAATCAAAGCAGAGAGGCCCTGAATTACATACTTAGTGTCATTCAGAAGGTTGGTAGAGGAGCTAGAGAGAGAGCATTGATCTTTCTATTGCTGGTTTTATTCACTGAGACTGCAGTGGTTCCCAGTATATGCTGCTTTGGACCTTTGAGGTTATTAGGTCTGAACTGTTACGTGTTGGTGGCTTGTATCATGATTCTCATTCCTTTTTTTTTTTTTTTTTCATTTCTATTCTTGTAGGGCAGAGAAATATGGACCTATTGTACGGCTTAATGCCTTTCACAGAGTGTCACTACTAATGCTGAGTCCTGAAGGAGTGAAGGTACTGCAAAATAAAGCCAAATTGACAGTGGGGATTGCCATGACCCTTCAGAAAGACAGAGGGGGTGCTTGATGTTCAGGGCAGTGCGGTGCAGCCCATCTGTGCCTGCGGAGAGGGCACCTCTGACTGGGTTAGGAGAGTGAGGTGCTGCTGAGGTGACAGCTCTCTGGGCTGTCCCGATTTCTTTTCTTCCTTGATCAGTTGATTTACTTTGTTGCCTTTATTTAAACAGCAGCTAGAGCAAGCATCCATCATTTCTGAAAAGCAGACTCTCTGCAAGAGCTTAATATCCCAAATGAGTGGGGCACAAGGGACTGAATTTCTTCTTCTAAATCTTTGCAGTAACCACAGAGTGAGATTTCAGGTCACTGGACAAAAATTGCTAGAGGCATGCAAAACAAGCTAGCAGCACGGGAACTGGGGAATCCAGGCACACCAAATAATTCATCTAGTCTTCAGACTATTGCTACAGGAGGAAAAGAGTGAATGTCGTGTGAGTGGCTTTTTATGTTTTGTCTAGGAAGTGGATTGTACTCTGTATTCACTGACCGGAGATTTGATTTTTTTAGGAGTTCTTGATGTCACCACAGTACCCAAAGGATCGGCTGGTGTATGGTCGTATGTTCAACATATTTGGTGAGAGGTAGGTGAAACCCATCTGAAGCAACTGTGATCTGAAAATAAGTGAAAGGTTAACAACCAAGCTGTGTGGTGTGGTCAACA
>NW_010235059.1:0-26383 GCF_000690775.1 Eurypyga helias
CCCAGCCTGTACTTATACTATTCACTGAAGTGAATCTAAGATAAAAAACACATCTTTGTCATTTTTCTGGTTCTAAGTCTTCTCATAATAGTGAAACATCTGATAAAGATGCACATTTGTTACAGAAAAAAGATTCTATGAACTATAGAAAATACAGTCATTAATCAACATTTCTTTCTAGTGCTGGAAAAGTTGATTTGTTCACAACATGTCACTTGAATAAATATTTTCTGCTATTCACAAAGTAAGATTTCCTGATTTCTGGGTTACCTGTGTCATGAACATTGCTTGTACTTTAAGAAGTCATCTGCTTCTCTCCTTTTGCCCATAGTTATGCACCAAGGACTGCAAAGTGAGCTGCCACTCTGCTGCTGCTCAGTATCTCTAGAGCCTCACAGTTACACCCAAAACTTCTGTGTGTCCTGCGTATACGGAGCATGTTGGCCCACCGGTGAGCAGTGGACTCCCAGACCCTGAATCCCACCTCAGTCATCCCACAAGATGTTTGCAACAAGAAATAGATACCATTCTGCAGAGAATGATAGACACATGGTTGCATTGAAAAGGGTGCCAAACATTTTCTGGCTTACCCATGGTTAACACCTGAAGAGGGGACAGATGCTCCCACAGCAGCAGGGATCTCTGTGTTCACAACAGCAGTAGGCAACATCAGGCTTTGGAGAGTGATGAGCAAAGACACCAAAGATACATAGGGCTGCAGTCTGTTTTTCATGAAGATCATGAGCCTACACGCTGTACAGATAACAGATGTATTAGAGAAGTATATGGGGCATGAACAAACTCAAAGGGCTGTGGGGCACACAGTCAGCCAAGGCAATTTCCAGGTGTTATGGGATGGTGATGCTACTGTCTTCTAAAGTGTTGGCTTTGAGCAATGTGGATAGAAGACTCTGTCTTACTCTGCCTTGGGATTAGAGCTGGGTTCCTTCCTCCTCCAAAGTGGAGGTATCCATTCTTACCTAATTTTCTACACTTCCCTTAAAATGTGTGACTTTGCTTTTATTCTGATAGTGGTTTGAGGCTGGCAAGCCACTGGGAACCCTATATGCTTAAGAATTCCATAGCGTAACTAAGTTGTCAGCATACAATACAGCAAAGCCCATCCTCTTTTTACCCCTTCCTTGGGTTCCAACATTTTTCCAATCCTCCCATTTCTACTGCACATCATTGCACATTCAGTTTCTACATGTTAAGCCTAAACGGAAGCTACCAAAAGCAAAGGTATTTCAGAGGAGCTAAGAGAAGAGCTTATCCTAATGACGTACAACAGCACATTCCTCAGTTGTTGCACAGAAGCTCCTGAAAAGACATTGAGTTTAACCCCACGTAAGCTTTTTTAACAAGTTACAGTATTATTTCTGTTACAAATTGAAGAAGCTGAGATACATTAGAATTGCATGTCTTTCTCAAGGTCACAAAAAATCTGCCAAACTGGAAATTTCACCCACATTTTCTGAGTCATGTCTCAGTGCTTAACAACAAGGTCCTCTTCTCTTGCATCTCTTGGAGATACACCGATTTAATACCAGTTTGAAATAAGAATGAAGCTTACTTTTTTTTTTTCCTGTTTTACCATTAATTTCTACAGTATGCATGGCATTATGTAAGAAAAAAAGGAGGCACTGATTGGCAGCAGTTTATTGGATTTTACTCCAGAAAGTAACAGAGTAGGTCAACAAGCAGTGACATACTAGAGGACACCAAAAGCATTTCTGCCAATACAAATCATTTACCCTCTGCCACTTCTCAGGAACGTCAGCGCAGTAGTTGCTTCCATCCACATCTGACATATACAAGACAATATCGTTATTCTGCAGATTGCTGTTGAAATGCACATAGGAAGCTCTTCATTGAAACAGTTAAAAAGTGTGTTTCAGTGAACAGGATGAGTTCTTGGAAGGAAAACCTAAGTATTTTTTGTCTCTTCTAACTTCATGGTTCTTTTTATTGTTTCTTTACAGAAATATTTTGAAAACAACTTGAAGCATTTTGTTTACTAGTGATGTAATAACTCCTGTAGATGTTGAACAGCAAAGGAAACAATTTTTAATACTTGTCCAGATAGCTTTGATTTACAGCTCTGGAGCAAGGCCACAGAATTCTGCCAATTTCCACCAGCTGAAAATCATGTCACTGTTCTCAGAGAAAAAGCAGAAGTGCTCAAACATAAAACTAACCTACTGGAAGAGGAAATTTTAACAATGTGTTTCATAGCTACCATTCACATTGAACAAGTTTGTTATTGTTTTAAAGGAACACAGATGCCACAGTAAAAAACAAACAGCAGCCATAGTCAATAAAATGGTAGCTGCCATATAAGAAATTTATGGTTTAAAGTTAAAACAACATTCTTTTCTTTAGGGATCTTTCAGTCATTACAGAAAATCACTATGAAACAGGTTTTCTAAGAAAATAACTAGGAAATGAGCATTACAAATTCAGCCTGGCCAATTTGCTACTGAACAATATTCTCAGAAGGTGGCTGTTCATCTGCTTGTGGCAACCCCTAATCATTTTGTACAATCCAGTCAGAAGTATACACTTAACGTATTGCAATTACGTCTTCCTGTTATTATTCCTTTTGTTCTGGTTGTCTTCTGAAGTTGTGGTTCTAGTAGCATTGCCACACTGCTTCATTCTGAGAGCATACCTCACTGTTAGGGAGTCACATAGACTATTCTGACACGAAAAAAAACACCTGTAATTGACAAACATATTTTGTTTATATGCCCTTTGCTTTCAGCTTTTCTATTCTATAGCACCATTGCACTTTTTACAGTCTGTAAGCTATCTGTACATTTTCTCTACCCCTGATAACAAGAGTTTTCAGATTTAATATTTATAGGTGCCTCTCTGTTAGCCATGTTATAAACAGTCAGTTAAACGTCTGACATGCTAGACATTTCACATAAAATACTTAACACACAATATGTGGTTCGGATAACATCATAAAATACACAGTTGAGAACTATTAGCTGTTAGAAGAGAAGCTAGTTATCTCCAATCCCTAGCAATTTCCATTATAAAGGTTCTGCTTCATTCCAGTGTCGGCATGCAGGTTTCTTTACACTAACCAGTAGTAACTGGTTCCTAACTTGTGGTTATTACAATTTATAAAGCAAACTTACATGCAGATGTGTCTCAGTTCAATTACAAGTGACAAAAGACAGCCGGTCTTTTTTTTCTTACTTGAAATCCTCGGAATTCTTGGGATTGTTTCAGAAAGAATGAACATTGTTTCAGAAAGAATGAACACTGCAGGGTCAGAGTGACAGGATCCACAGGCAGCATCAACACGTGCTACTCTGAGAATTGCAGACTACAGGTAAACCATCTAAAACAGGGAAACGAGGACCTCAGAATATACAAAGGGATTTAAGCCACATTAGAAGGGGGGCTTCATAACACTTATTCAAGGGACTTAGTGATACATTAACTGAAAGAAAACGAGTAATGTAGTTCCATTATATGTATATACTATATATATAAATTTTCACAGATAATTTCCATTGTACAATAACTACTGAAGTTTACTGTTTGAGAAGGCTTAGGAAACTTTCTCAAAAGTGGGGATTTTGTCTCCATATTCTCTAATTTCATTAGTAATTTCACTAAATGGACATAGCTTTCCAGCAGGTTTAATAAGGTATGGTTTGAAACAAAATCAATTTAAAATGTTTACCAAGCAATAGCCTGTAACACTGGCATTGCATTAGGACTTTGGTGATGAATTTGCCTTTGACATCCCCACCCATGAAAACAGTCTTCTGAACTGCACACCTTCAAATCTGCCACAAAGACAAAGTGGGAAAGAGGCGTTGGGTCCTCTGTGCCTTACAGACAGATGCTGTTTGGTCCAGTTCTGTTAAATAGCATGTGAAATCATTAAAGGATTGACCTGTAATTTTGAAATTTATGCAGAGAAAGTTATAAACAGAACATCAGGGTTTTGGAACCACAGTGATTAGGTAGTGTCAATCATAGGGAAAAAAACGACTGGTGAAGTGATGGCCATACAAAAGCACCAATCTCAGAGCTTAGCAGAACGGTAATAAAGGCAGGAAGTTGAATTTGTAAGGATAGCAAAGTCAGTTTCCAAAGATATTAGTCAAACATCAGAAGAGATGCAAACAGTAATGTGTCATGGCGTTTTCCAGCCTTGGAGTAGTGGACTGGGGAAGGTGTGTGCTGCCCATCAGCTGCCTGTTTTGGGGCGCAGCCCTGCCATTCAGGGGGACCTTGCAGCTCTTGGGCACCACCATGCATTACAGGCTCACTGGTCTCATCAGGCATTGCCATTTCCATTTAGACCTCACCAGGAAATTTGTTTTTGAAAATGCTTCCAGTGTAATGTTAATGCTGCAAAGTGAAGCACTCAGAAATTAAGGAATATTAACGATAAGAGTACACTTATTGTCCTAATACTGAGTCATTGCCTCCATGATGATAAACTTTGATATTCTTTAATTAGGCAGTATGCATTATGATTTCTGCTGGAGTTCTGCCTTAGGTTATTGTGTTAAATAATAATCAAACATATGTGTTTTGACTGGCTGACAGCCACCACTTGCACTAGTCAATCTAGGAATTATATTTCACAGTTTCTAATATTTCTATGCTGCAATCGGCAATTTTATTTATTAGAAGTAATGTAATACCAACTGATACTATTAGACCTAATAATTCTCCAAAGGTTGAGTATATAAATCATCAGGAAACATTGTCTCTTGAAAATTCTTCATATTGGTTAATTCCCTGTAGAATTTTATGGACACTCTATTCCATTAACAATTAATTGTGTGATTCAATGAGTGCTCATTTCCAAGAAAATGTTACATCTTCTGCCTATCTGAATGGCTTTACACTTTAAATATCTCACAACATTTTATACACCCTGTATATACTCTCTAGGATAAGTGGTTTCTCTCTTGGTTTGGAGTGCTGTAACTTCTAGTTACTCGTTGCTCACAACAGTTATCAGATGGAAAAAAGAAGCCACATAGAACAATTGATAAATTAAAGAATTTAAAATGTTTGTTGTGTCCGGCACTAATGCCTGTATTCTCCTCATTCTCTTTCAGGTATTTCTTTTTTGAATAAATACTTCAAAAATATTTTCTACTGATATTAGTGAGAAAGCTGTTATTTTGTTATGACACTGTTTCACTCTGTCTCCCATTTCAATTAATAGGTATACTTTTAAACTGGAAATGCCAGAATCTTAAGGTTTCTAAAAGGAAACTTAAGACAGTCAGGTGCAAGTAAAATATTTCTTAAAACTCAGTCTGAAAGATTTAGAGGGACCATAAAATGGCAAGAAGGAGACAACTGTCTTAAATAAGAAAGTGGCAGACAGTGCCATGAATATGTCTTCTGAGATATTTTGGAATAACGGTGAATGGAGATAAATGTAAAACAAATGCCATGATAAGAGTTAAGAGTTATTCCTATTTTCTTCTTATGTATGAATGACAAGGTTTATAAACTATGAAAACATTGAGCAGCATGTTAGTCTGGAAGCACGACAGCTTCCAGAATACTGTAGAGACACACAACTAAAAAAATCCTCATTATTAATAAATAAACATTGCTGGAGTACTGACAGCTGCGAAGTAATTAGTATTTGCAAGGACTGTTGCAATATCTTGGGACTGAGACTACAGAGGGCAGGGCCCTCTGTCCTTTATCAAGCATTTTAGTTTTGCACATGCATTGGGGTTTAATTAAAATTGTCTTGAAGTAGTGACAGCTCATAAGGAAAAGAAAAAAACAGAAATAACACAGAGGAAATATACAATACACAAGGACCTCAGGTTCCAGAATTGAAACATTACTTTGCAACCTACTTTTTGTTTGCTGAACATCATTTGAATGAAATAAAATGGCACACAAATGCAATGAAAAAAGAGCACTTGTTTTTCAAGTTGGGAAGATACTGTACCCTGCATTTTGCAAAATTTCAGTATTCGGTGTATGATGAGACAGAGATGGAAAGACTGCTTTTTGAAAGGGTTTGCATGCAACTGACAACCCCATGCATTGAAAACCAAATGAAAATACTAATATTAAAAAAATATTTTAAAGATTTTAACTGATATTTTAACACACGGTTATGAGTAAGCGAACACTGCAGTCCTGGTGCTCCTGCTGGGCTGAATGCAGACCAAAGAAAGACCATACTGTGCCTACCATCAGCCTGCTATTATTTCTTCAACAAAACCTTCAGTCCCTACTGCTGCTAAATACCCACTTCCAAACAGGCATCAAATGAGCAGGGGGAAAGCCCATTCTTCCCACGAAACGTAAGGTAAAATCCACTGATTGTTTTGCTGGCTCAGCCCTCAGATGCATGTATTGCACATATTATGTAGCCATCCTTCGGAATAAAGCAAAAGGGGAAAATTTTCTATTTTATATCTCCTCCCAGCTTTGACAGTGATGACTTGAAAAAGTAATTTTTGAAAATCCATTTTTCTGTTTATAAAATGGAGATAATGAGGCCTCATTTGTGAAGGATTAAGAATTATCATTATAAAGCTGTGACTAAAACTAGGTCTTATTAACTACAGAAGTAGCCATCAGATGTTCCAGAGGACAATAAATCCCTTTACAGTGCATCTATTATTGTGCAATGTTTGAGAAATAAAATAAAAGGGAGATATTTCACAATTCAAAGGAGTTAGGGGCAAATTCTTGCAAGCTCAGTCTTCTATCTCTGCTGCAAGTGGACTGGGTCTGCCGGTGTGAAAGCACTCCACTGCTTGCCTCGCATTTCTGTCATGCTTGCTGTGGCAGAAGACAGGATCTTCATCAGTGCATGTCTCTCACGTGGGCAACACTCGCTAGTGAATTCCCAACCCCCCCGGCCCCAGCCGTACCGAGTTGCGGCTGTTCGTGTGGCTGCATGCCTCTGCCAGGCAGATCTGCTGCTCCCAGAGACTGATGACTTGCATTTGCTAGGAGGGACTAATCAACTTGAACTCCTAATTCCTAATGACTTTAATGAGAGCATGAACATCGGCAATCCTTACCTAACCAGCACTGGCTGGGGTAGCAGAAGAGAAGATTTAGCTGTGTGTCATGAAATGACGTCTTCTTTAGCTTTGTAAGGGTTTATCAGTTTGAAGTATTTCTGGTAACTAAAGACAAGCTTCTTTAAAAGAAGGTTTTTTTTCTTTCATTCTGAGGAAAAATAAAACGTAATAAACTATAGGAACAAAACAGATATGCACATTCATGACAGGAAGAGTATTATATCAATTAAAATAATACTTTGTCTTATTTTAAAATTTGTATAGAATTTCTTTTTTTCCTGAATTTGAGTTATATTGGTATCACTAGCAACACCAGCACTTTCCAAGATGTGAAGCTAACAGCTGCTTCACTTCCTAGGTAACCTTGCATACACATATGCCACAATTTACAGAAGATGCTATGCAGTGAACTTAACCTTGTAGGAGTTGCTTTCATACTTATGTTTCCTGATTACTAATAGTTACCAGTGTGGGATCTAACTGTTGCACCAATAGAAAGATATTTGCTTTGTTGAGGCCCCTTGCAGCTCAACATTTCTATAAATCCAATATCTTGTAATCAGATTTCTGGATCAACGGTAGCCATTGTTTTCCAGGCAAATTCTCTCAGAGTAGATTCTTAAAGCGCTATTGAAGGCACTTTTCAGTGTGTCAATAAGAAACTTTACAAGAAACTCCCTGCCACAGTGCATAGCAACATTGGCTTCCTCATCTTTATTTCATAAGAAGTGGGAGACACTGAAAAAACTTTATTTCTGATTGTCAGAAATCAGAAACATTTGAAACATATCTGAGAAAACAGTGTTAATAATTTACTCTTCTTTCCAAATGTTTTTGCAATACACTATTTAGCTGGAACAGCAAGGATAGGATTAGTTTTGGCTATCTATTGCAAGATGGAATGAGGAAAGGAGCTGCTGGGTTTCCTGTCAAAGTTCTTGCCAGTGCTAAAAAGAGAAAACCATAGGGATGCCTGCAGCCGGGTTTCTAAAATCATCAAAGTTTATTTAAATGTTAAAATATTAATATATCTCTATGCCTAGACTAGTAGACAATGCAGTAGTAGCAGACTAGTAGACAGAAGTGACTGAAACTAAGCCTGCTCTCACTCTCACCATATGGTAGTGCAGGGGTTATTTCAGTTTAAATTCAGTCTGGATTGGGTGATTCAACCCATTCTTTGGGTTGAATGTTTCAGCTACTCATGTGGTTGGACTCTTTTTGTAAGGAAAAAATGTTAAGTACATGGTGGAAGATCTTGTGGTGGTACAACCTGCACATTGGCTGAGAACATAATGTCCCCATTAGTACTGAAGCACTTAGAGAGCAGAGCTTCTGATTTAGTTCCCTCTGAAAAAACCAATCTATTTCACAAACTCCAAAACTGCTCTCAGCAGTGAAGCAACACATGGGAAATGGGAGCAAGCAGGGGATTAGCTTCAAAACTGTGCTTCTGCTCTGAGCAAAATCAGTGATGTAGGCATAGCCTTTAGCACTCTCCAGGCCAGTTAGTGCAAACAGTTCATCAGGTACGGCTCTTGGCTGTCCCATACAAGTGTGAAGTGCACCGCAATTTCCTACCTATACAGCTCAAATCACCTCTTTCCTTCAATCTCTGCTGCTTCTAAAACCTTATTGAATTACACACATTTTACTGAATGCTGTGAATGGTAAAATAAAGGTATCAGATGCATTTAGATCTCTGGTCTCTGTTATTTACAGCCATTTAAGGTTTATTAGCATCCAACTACACTTGAGAATACCCACAGCTGTAACTAAGAAAAATAAAACCAAATATATTATTAGGAGAAGCAAAGATGGAGATACTACATGCTTTTTAGAGATGAGACTTCCAAAAGAGGCAGAGCCCACAAATGATAAAAGACATGAGTGTGCTTTATAGGACTGTATGACCAGTGTTCTTTTCATTTGCTCTAGCGTAAATCAGCCTCATAAGCTCAACACCGTAACCTGGATGGAAATGAGAAAAACATCTCACCTTCCATATGCTAAGGTTTGAAGGGAATTCAGAGAGATCTCTGGACCACCTCACACAAACACATAAGTGTCTAGTTCTGTCTTAAGTGACGAACAGTATCTGAGGCATCTGCTTCGGTGGGTAACTTGTGCCCTCTGCAAGTGAAAGCTGGAGGCCAGGACGGGATGCTCTTAAGAAAAAATAAAAATTATTACTATTCTACTATGAGTAATAAAAAATACTATTCTCAGAGTCTAGTTCTTGGGCTTTAAAAAATTCTCATCCCTTATAAAATAAATGCTATTTTTAAGCTTCTCATGTAATCTTTAGTGTGACTTGGCCACTGGAAGTGAGAAGCAGATGTCCCAAAAAATGGAGCAGCAAACAGACTGCCACCACAGGTTCAGGAGCCACAATGTGGGAACTTTTGTGTATAAAACTAAAAATATATTCTGCTATAACTGATGTTCTTGTTTGTTAGTACATGGACAGGTTGCTCATTCCTCATTATTGAGGTATATAATGCATTAATAGGACACATCCATTATATTTACTGACTAAATTAACTTTCAGTACTGTGTTAGGAAGTTAGAATTCTTAAGGGAAAAATTTGTACTTACAGGTGGTTGGTAGAAATGCAACAAATTACTCAATCAATTAGGAGTGAATGATTTGAATAGTGCTTTTTCTAGATTGTATCTAGTCCATGCACTGGGAATTCCTGGAAGTAAATACCTTTCGCCTGCGAAATAGTTTAATTGGGCTCTTCCTACACAAGACCCGACCTCACCTTTTAAAGATGAATGGATAGAATATAGAAGTGTTTTTTGGACGATTTTTAGCAGAAACTCAGGAGAAAATATTAATCCATTCTTTGTCTCACCTTTAAAAATATTTTATTTTCCTTAAGCTAGTCTGTGAACACAAATGAATAAGCAACTCCAAATAGTAATTCCTGAAGGATATGTCTGGAGATAATTCTAAATAAATATTTGCAGATTCTCATGACTAATTAATAAATTGTTCATTTACACTGTCACACACTGTTCAAATCCTGGCAGTATTTTACAGAATCTTTGAACTGACTTTGGCTTTCATACGGATGCCTGAATCTTGGTGAGGCTGTCTGTTGTCTCCTGACTGACTGGTAAGCAGCATGCGTTTTACAGCCAGGCAAAATATCAATTTTCTACATTTTCAACTTTTCAGGCACCCTCGGGAGTAGAACACAGCTTGTAGAAATTGTGCTGCAATGAGATTTATTGCCAAGCAGCACCAACTTACTGAATATAAGTGGGAATAATTGCTCTCTAAAGTATATGAATATTACATAAAAGATTACCTATTCTAAAAGAACTTTGTGGTCTTTAAGTGCTGGATCAAGCAGCCAAATTTTAAGAAGCACATAATTTCTGTTCCTGACTCTATAACATTAATTTGGATCCTCTGTGTTTATGGAAACCAGATTTCATCTACAAGTTCTTATTCTATTCTTTTGTCATGGTGTTCCTACTTCCTTCACTGAATGTGTAGTTACTTTTCACAAACATCAGTCAGTTCTTGGCCAAATTCCCTTTCCACTAACATGTTCTCTATATCCTGTACAGAAAACATATCTAATGTTTTTTTGAGGGTTTCTGTTTCCACAATATATGAAATAGCAGAGATAGCAGATGTTAAGGCATGTATTTTAGTATCACCTCTGTGAAAAAAAGTGGAATTATTATACCTACTTCTACACCTGGAATTGAAGTATACAGATAATATCCAAATTTCCAAGTAATTAATTATGGATACCAACTGCAGAAGCCCAAGACCTTTTTCTTTTTTTTTTTTCCCAGAGGACTTGGGAGCATGTGATACTTTCTTAGGTTCAAAACAGAGCCTCCACTAATTGCATTCGTTCTCCGAGTGCATCCACTTAAAAGGCCAGGAATATCTCCACCTCCTATATAGAAAATAACAAAGAAAGGAATTATTCTTATCTATTCTCTTATAGTGGTGCAACTGCAATAACGTTCACTTTGCCTGTGCAGCAACCTACTACTATTCCCTCCCCCCACTCCCTTTTCACCTTTCATTTGTTTTCCTGAATTCAGCATCTTCCTTACTTATTTACATGTGGGAATACACTGTTTTCCTTGTATGCTGCTTTACCTGAGAGGGGCGACCAGGCCCTCAGTTCTGGTCTCATGCAGGACATTGTGTCCCAGAGAAGAGAAGAAAAACTCCAGAAAGCTCAAATTCAGTGTCTGCACTGCTGGGACATTTGGGCTTAGGAGAAGTGGAACATTTGGACAGCTTAACTGTGAGAAATGCTGAGATTTTATTTAGGAACTTAGGAATTAACCAAATCTGGGATCTTTTGAAGAATGGCAGAAAAATCATCTCCTTGACATTAGGATGAATTCTTTGTCAAATTCTGAGTTGCTTCCAAGAGCAATGAAGAACTAGCATTTTACAAACAACATGAGACAGATTTTTCAAGAAAAACAAAGCTTTTTCCTTACTACATTCTCTGAAGAGATGAATATTTTGTGCTGACATTTATATATTGTACATAAATCTATGTATTTGTGTATATGTATATGCTTATGCATACTAGCCAGTCAGGGTTAGATTCTCATCAAGGGAATCCAGGCCTAACAGTAGTATTTCCCAAAGCTATAAGTAATTGGAAAAAAAAACCAAACTCACTTGTTTTGGCAGATGTCCCAAATGGAATCATATAAAGAAACTGGTCATGAAGACCTGCAGGTTACCTGTATGTAACCTGTGTGAAACCAAAATTATTTGACATAGAGAAGGGTAACTGACACTGCAGTGGTATAAATATAAGTGAAAATCCTCCAAAAATATCCTCTGCATGAACACAAGTCATATACCTCTTAAATAGCTGTTGTTACCAGAAAACTGAAACTTTGAAATATAAAATATACTATGACGTGATGTGTCTTATGTATTTTAAACATTACTTTTATTAAAATGTGTCTTAAACTAAGAAGAATTGATGGTTTATAACACAGTGAGTGTCAGAAGTTACATTGAAGAGTTTCATATTTCTCCCACAGTTTAACCAAGTGGGACATTCTGTGTAACATGCAGTTTTCGTGTGAGCTGAATGAGCAGGGGCACAGTGGAAATGGACATTGCCAAGGACTGGGCAGAAATTCTTCTCCATGAAGTGTTGAGGATGAGTCTGACAGGGCAGCAAACTTTCTGCCTCCAGTGATGAACCTGTGAGCCAGCCTTTTCCCAAATACTTTTGGGACAGCATCACTTTCTTGTCAGGGCAGATGATGTGTGCTGGCCCTGCTTTTCCTGAACGATTTCTGACAGAAATAGCATTCGCATGATGTTTGATTTGGTTACAGACGTGAAGTGGCCATGCAAAAACCAGTTGGTGAGCATCTCACTTCTTTGGTGCACTCTAAGAGCCCATTTTCAGCTGCAACTGGAAGAGGCTTTAAGCCTCTCTCTGACTCTTAATTTATTTTTCTACTTGCTTGCTTCTCCATCTCTAGAAAAATGTAGCTATCATCTGCCATGTTTCATACTGCAAAAGAAAGAAAAATGGAGCAGATTCCTTTTCTTCTCTAATGAATCCTACATAATGATATTTATAAAAGATAAATTCGAAATGAAACACCCCAACTATTAATGAGGAATTAAACTCATTGTTACATTCAGAACTGCATCATATAGTATAATTTTTATACTAAATTATTCTTCAGAAAAGTACTCTTTATTGTCCATGTATTTCCCAACTACTGCACCCCTAGTAATGATTGCAGATATTACAGTATGGTGGACATGTTGCTTTTTATCACGTGAACAAAACATCTTCCATTATTAAAAATTTAAAAAAAAAGGGAAAAACCAAGCCCCCAGATCCTCAAAATAATGATTTTTCACTGTAAGGCATATCACAAGCTATACAGCTCATAGAGAATCAGAATCCCTGGATCACTAATGCCAGAGGAAAAAGAGATAGTAGGTCTTAGGTAAATTTGTCAAGTTAATAGTAAATTGTAATAGCTTTTCAAAATGAGAAAACTTTAGCTTGTGGCTCTCATTTTATATTCATACAAACTGTACTTGGAGTATAAATATTTAACACTGGGACTCTACCATTTGGAGTCTCTGTAGGCAGTGCCAATATCTTCTGTGAGCTGATTCATAAGTAAGCACGTAGCGAGGGATGTACAACAGTGTATTCCTACTTTTGGTATCTGGAGGTCACAGTATGAATCACCTCTTAAAAGGAAACCCAAAGGGATTTCTGATTTTCAAGTTCACTGAATATTTGGGATACAAAAGAAATGTGGAATAAAGATATTCTAATGCTGTGAGGGGGACAGGCTGGATGGGAGGTGTTGCAGGGTTCTGTCAGTACGCAGGCAGATCTCAGCCCCCACAGGACACGCTTCTTCAGCAAAAATCAAGAAAAACTCCAGTGATAGCTTAGCAGGTAGAGCTTCACATGGTCAGAACCTATCCAGACACCCACCATTTACAGCATCTAGTGACAGAGAACTTTAGTTGTGTAGATTTTTTAAAAAAACACTATATGGAGCCAATTTTACAGCGTGGTTGTCTGGTAATCAACTTCCACCTTAATGATTTATTGTCCTTTATATAGTTTGAATTATTTTTATTCGGGGATGTTAAAATATGGGCATATTTAGTTAGTCTGCCCTCTGGTAAATCTTCCATATGGTCCTTCTTGTTATCGTGGGCAAATGCTGATATGGCAATTAGTTTAGTTATTTAAATGGGAAATAGTAGCACCCTTCAAATAGGCAATGGATAATTGAGAGAACCTAAACATCCTTTATTATGGGTTGTTCTTGTTGATTTTTAACCTTTCCATACAATAAAAATATAATATCCCTTTCAAGGGGTCAGGATTCCTTACTATTAACATGCCATTGCAGATATACAGAATTCAGAAGGTGTTGCATTTTTAATCTTGCCCTGTATTAAAAATGTAATATTCCTTCCAGGAGATGTGGACACTTTACTCTTAACATGCTAGTACATGTATAGAATTCAGAGGGGGTTGTGTTTGAACCTGGTCTGAAGGACCTCCACTTTTACTGTCAAGAAAAAGCAAAAGTTCTTCTGTATTATTTAGATATGAGGTATGGTGTCTTTTGTAATATTCAGTTTTTGTCTACTTAGGTTCTTCTACCATATTAACAGTGTTGGATAAAACATGCCCCATACAATCACAAAACTTCAAATGCAAGTGCAAAAGAGCAAGCGCAGTCTAAGAGCCTATAATTTTAAGACACGCTCAGTATGACTTACTGCAGCATTCAGCTTCAAGGTAAGTTAACGTGAATGTGTCCTGTGCTAAAACTACTCTTCCCTAAATGGTTGAAACAGTTCTTCATTATTTGATTTCCACCTGCCAGAACTACCAGCTGTAGATGTACAACTCGGCTGAGTTTTGCCACACCTCTGCAAAGATCTATAATGTTACATATTAAAGTTTAACTAGAGAAAGTCTGGTTTACTCAGTTTTGAACTGGAAGAGTACTTAATGGCTGCTGTCTCTCTTCTGTCCTTAGACAGATTTTCATCCATTCTCAAATTGGAAAATTTAAAAAAAACCCAAAACCTAAATCAGAAAATAGAGGAATCGTAATGAAAGCAGAGAAAGCACCTGCCTCATCATTTGCATCACTTGTTCCATAAGAATAAAGCTTAATCTGTATCTTGAGCATTTTAAAACACAAAAGTGTGCTGAGTCAAATCTAATTATGGCATGACCAATTATTCTGTATTATTAGGTTTTATTAGCCCTGATTATAGACTGAATGAAACATCTGTAGCCTAAACATCAAAATTTACTTGAACAATTATATTGTTTAAAGAATGTACAACTGTGTGCAAGATAATCATCTACTTGTAATGCTTTTAGGAAAAATAGCCAGTGACAATCTGTTGGCATTTAACCTGCTCCACATCCTCTTCCGTTTTTTCAGTGTTATTCCTAGAAAGGTTGAAATTTGGTCAGTGACTTTTACAGTACTTTTTTCTAAAGCATCAGAAAATCCTATGGAAGTCTGTCCTCTCTGCTGGTATGTCTGATGGTTCGATATGAAAATAGAGTGAATAGAGCAACCCACACAGCTAAATTAACTTGGGACAGTCCTCTGGCTGTTAACTATCGTTAGGACAGCCCCTGTGGTGCTATTTTGGATTTGTGGCTGAAACAGGGTTGATAACAGAGCAGTGTTTTGGCTGTAGCTGAATAATGATTTTGCAGAGCATCAAAGACTTTCCCTCTCTGCGCCCCACCGCAGCAAGTAGGCTAAAGGTGGGCAAGACACTGGAAGGGGACACAGGCGGACAGCTGACCCAAATTGGCCAGAGGGATATTGCATAGCATGTAACGTCATAACTCAGCAAAAAAACCTGGGTTAGACGAAGAAGAAGGGGTGTCTTCCAAGGTGGCTACTGTGCAAAGACTGGCTGGACACCAATCTGCCTGTGGGAGACGCTGAGTGATTTCCTTTGTGTCACTTTGGATTTTTTTTCCTTTATGTTCCTTCACCTATTAAACTGCCTTCATCTTGACCCACGAATTTTCTTGCTTTTGTTCTTCCTATTCTCTCCCCCATGCCTTCTCTACCTCCATAGGCTTCCTTTCATATCAGGTTATGCTCCATGTTATATGCTATTTTAATCTTTTAGTATTTTTTAAAAAGTTCCATGGTCATTAAGGAAATGAAGTGGAAGACTATCTTTCATTCTTTTGGATAATAACTGATAATTATTATACATTTCATATAAACAGTGCAAAAATCATGGTTAATAACCTAGTTGTATAGTTGTTAAAACTATTTTCACTAACATGTAAGTTTTATTAAGATAATGTCACTATAGAAAGGCGATGGCTGGAATTCCTTCTCATCAGATCATTTTTCAGTTAGGAATGGAGAAACAAACTCTTTCTTATTAGCCAGCAGTATTGCTAAATCTTATCAAAATCTTGAAGTTTTTTTAACAAAAGCACAAATATATAACAGTCATCCCAGGATGAGTAAATCCTGTTAATACTAGTTCTCCTCTTTCCATATTCCTCTTGCTTCCCACTCTGTATCCTCGAAGAAGACTGCTTTTAAATCTGGCTGAAAAAGTCACTTCAATGACATCAGATAAGATTTGCCCCTCACCAGAAGCTGAGAATATATATTGCAAAATGTCTTAAAAAAAATCCATTCTGACTTTTTCAAGTACCATCCCAGTGACTAGAAAGTTTTCAGTAGTCAAGGCTTGCTATGCAAACTTTCTGTTTCTTTTAGGAAATCTGCGGTTATAGCAAAAGTTACAGCTAAAGCAAATTTATTCTTTGGTCTCTATATGGCCTTTACTATCCACTAAGGCCAGATCCTTAGCATACATTGCTCATTTGTGCTGAGGAATCGGACAGATTTGCATCTGCTGGGGGTGTTAGTTTATTTAATGTAAAAAAATAGTAATTTATGCTTACAATACCAGTATTAACAAAATCCCAGTTTTAAAAGGAAACATCAGCTTAGAACTCTGTAAATCACAACATAAATCAATCTTACTAGATCAGGGTTTAAACAGCTCAGGCAAGGGTAAGTATTTTTAAACACTTGAGATCATATATTTCTGCAGAATTTTAGTGCCAGAATGCTTATCTTTTATAGTTTTCTTGGGTTTTGTTTGTTTGTTTCAAAAAAATTAAAATTTTTAACTAGTAAAATTAATCTGCCATGCTAAAAAAAAAGTCTTCCTTTCATCCTTATGAAAAGACAATATGAGTGCCGACATTTGGTAAACAATTCTCCACAGATGCCAGCAGTCCAAAATAAAGCCCTCCGTCAATCAAGAGACAGGTTCTCTTGCATAGTGATGCCGACGCACAGAGAACAAGTTCCCCAGGGAACTGAGACTTCCATGCCTGAGACACAACAGACTTACTTTTTTAGTTATTTTATTGGAAAAAATGAAGGCATCACACACAGGGAAGGTTAATGGATATTTTTCCTCATGGAGTATTATGAGTAAGCAGCATCAGTCATTTTTATAACATCCCTTATTTTTATGAGAACAATATTAAAAACATCCCTCCCTGCGTGTCTCCTGGACTCAACCACACTTTAAAATGCATAAATTTTAATAAGGCTATCTATTTTAAAATGTTGCAATTTCTGGATAAAGACAGATGAAAAAACTGTGATTAAGATTCTTGTCCCTTCAGGTCTTCCTCCAGGACTTTTGGAAAACAATAAGGATGCTTGGGTCTCTTCTACGAATTAGAATATATGTATAATTTTATTAGGTTATTTTAGAATCTGAGTTTACAATAACTGAAGTTAAATATTAAATTAAATACCCGAAGTTAATTTAAGTATTTAATTTATTTTAAATTATATACTATAATATATGTATCACTTCAATACCACATTTAAGTATGAGTCATAAATAAGCTTTGATGTACTACAGCAATGTTTTTTGTCTTGCACACTTTCTCTGGACTATCTAACACTAACAAAAAAATTTAGAATCATTGATTATCTGGAAAAAGGAAGATGAAGCACTGACAAACACCAAAGGCTGAGGAAAAAAAATCAGAAATAGGGGTTTCTAAACTCAATTCAGTTCTTACTCATGTCATGAAGACCTTTTCACACTGACTTCACAATCCTGTGGAACAACCTCCTTGCCAACAAAAGAAATTGAGATTAAAGATTAGATAAAAGATGGTTCTTTCATAGAGAATTGAGATCATTATAACAGAGGACTGTGATACAGTTTGGAATACTTAAACTTTCAGTAAATGCAGAAGATGTGAAGCTTTCAGCAACAAAAAAGATTATTAAAACTTTATCGTAGAAGTGTAGATTTGGAAGCAGGTTTTTGCAGGATAGTGTATTTATACAGGACTCCTACTCATTTCTGTATTTTTTACAGAGTAATTATTAGTTCAGTATCAAAACTAGTACAAAATTACTGCATGAATTTGGTGTCTTCTTCTACTACCTGAACATGGAACCAGTCAATTTTTCTATTACAATAAATGATCAAAACCTAAACTTTTTCTTAATCATAAGTTTTGAAAACATATTTGTGCAGTTTCTCAATTCCTGACTTAACTGTTTGACAAAGAATTTTGCTTTAGTTTGGGTAATTATTTCCTCTATAGTATTCTCAATACTATTTCATCTTTTTTACTCAAGTTTTCAAACCATTTCAACAACTGCTTTACCTGCCCTCTGAAGAAGGTTTTAATAAAGTTAGCAGCCAAAACCCTATAATTCTAGGGATTGACTGAAGTTATGAGTCATATTAGTGTGTTCTCTTAGTACTATTTGATCTTCAACTGATCTTTTACCTTAGGAGTTATTTATTTCCTCCCAAAATAAAATAATTCTTCTAACAGAAAAATGAAACTACATCAGCACAATTGTCATCCAAATACTGGACATTTGAGAGAAGCATTCTCCTTATACCTTCTCCTTCTGTCTTTAACGAAAATAATAATAATTTAAATAAAATGAAGTGCAACTCACATGCCAATGACTACATTCTAAAATGAACAAAATGGCCTCATAATGATGAATGGGAGAAAGCAATTGGCAGGACTAAAAAAAAAAAAAAAAAATCAGAACTGCTTGATTACAGTAACAGTCACTCAGAAGCCTAATAAACATTATTTCCACCTTATATAAAAATCGATATTAAAAGAAAATTGCCCAGGAATATAATGTCATAGGTGAATTCTGATGTGTGATTATGTTTGGGTGTCCCCTCCCAGACAATTTCAGGCAAGAAAATCCTTTCTTGCTCCTGCAGAAGACAGGACTTTTTCTGTGACACCATCAGGATTTGCAGTGTTTAAAGCAGTAGTTAATCCTACTGAGCAACCAGGAGGTGAGTGTGTTCTCCATTGACAAATATACTTTCTATAATTTCTTATTTCTGAAACACGGTTTCATAGCATGGAGTATGCAGTCATCCCAGATTTTCAGTCCTTATAATTAATCCAGACTTCCACCAGAAAGTGTAAAATCTGTTACTCCAGCTGTTTTTCAAAAGTCTGTCCTCAACACTTCAGGTTTTCTCCCTTTTCACTTTCTTGGCATGCTGCAGAAAGAACAGACAGACTACGCTGAAGTGTTCCTTGTCAACACATGCCCATGCACCCTTTCATTCGTATCAGTGTCCTGGGAAAATGCAACTACATGCAAATTGACAATGGAGCTCATGCTGTCCTGTAACTACTTCAAAAAAGGGTGAGTGATCTTTAAGTATGAAGGACCCAACACTTTGTGTGTTCTGGACTTTCAGTACATTTTTATGGATCTATGCCAACAATATACATTGCGTACCTCAACTGACTGAACTGAGAAAGGAATGTCTTTATATGTGATACCTTCTGGCTTATTTCTTAGCTTTTAAAAGCAGGTAGCAATTAAGAATTATGTGGAGAAGAAATAATAATTTTAAATTACATTAAAATATTTAACAACTTGGGAAACATAATGGGAGATTCATAATTTTTTATTGCCAGTACCATCTATCATTGCCTCTTTTGAAAATTCATATCATCTACAATTGTGATATTTTTTATTAATATCAAATTTGCATGAGTTTCCCTGGGAAACTGCATATCTACTCTGCAAAGGCTAATATAAGATACTGAAAATCTTATTCCACCTCAAGCTGACAAGAAAACTCTATTTAGCCTGTATTAACTTATTCTACTGCAGTTTCAAAAGAATTCTGTAGCTTCTGTTCACTGCTTACTCTTACTATTAAGTGGAATACGTAGAGGTGACTTTACCAGAATGATGTAACACACTGAAGGAATCTTTCAAATGACACTTGGAAGACTAAAATAGTGTCAAGTCTTTATTATAATATGATCTTTGTGCATCTTACAGCGAAACACACAAACTGAGCTTGTATGGAGATCAGTGTATAAGATAGTACTGTTTGTATCACCAGATTTCACTAAGTGTCTTTGGTAGAATACAAACCTAAATTTGAGCTGACAAATCTTCAGCATGGAAGGATTAGACATTCTATATAACAACCAGTTGCCAAGAAACAGGAGTGAAAATAACAGAGTTTAGATGTTGACTGTATCTCAGAAAGGTTTTTGGTCCCTTAAGAAATTCACAGTAAGACAGAATTGCCATGTCCTGTGCCTCCATGAGCCATTCCAGGAGAACATGGAGCATGGCCATTTATCTGTATAGACAGATGAAGGAGTTGTTTGACTTATTTGGGTTGAAGGGAAGTGAAGAGTACCTAGATCACTCTGCCTATATACAAGTTATTAATATATTTGAACAATTCATGTAAACAAGGCTGGGTAACAGGCTCAGTAGTGAGGGCCAAGCCATCTTTTTTTAAGCTTTGCTTAGTTTTGCTCGTTAGTAACATGAAGGAAAGGAGGAAAACTTGTGAGTAGAATGATGTAATCATAATGAATATGTGAAACAAGAAAACAAAGCTTTTTAACAGTATTTTCAGTAGTAAGCAACGATTACAAACTGCTCCCTGCTGTCATATTCATATTCTAAGAAACTAAGTTTTTTGAATAAATCTGTGTGGGAACAATGCCGTTTAGAGAACTACTCAGAGAGGATGTGTTCATAGCTGATTAAAGTAGTTCAAGAGGTAACTGCCTGTGCCTGCCTTTTATTTCCTCTCATTTCTTATGATTTTGATGTGGGGTTTTTTTCTTTGTTTGTTTGTTTAGAAATTTGATCTGTTTTTTTCCAACTCTCAAAGATAATTATGATGTGATTTTCAATGCAATTTTTCTGGATGTTAAATGCAGTCAGTGATGCTCAAAAACAGATGAAAAGTTACTGAGCCTGCATACTACATGACAAGATACATACTCAGCATAATAAAGATAGACAGTTGTCTTTAATATTGTCAATGATACATAGATATGTAATCACTGCTTGTAAATTTGTCTAATACATTATACCTTAAATGTGACTCTGTCCTTGTGCACTGTTCTATTAGGTCTGCACTTTCATGGCATGTGAGGAAGACTGTAAAAGCTCTAGGATAGAGGTCTAGTTATTTCCTAGTGAATACAAGAACTAACCTTCTATCAAAAGTTTGTCTTTCTTTTTACCATATTCTCAGTGAGAGGAACAAATACATTCATTCATTTAGATTAAGAAACTATCATTCCTCTCCCAAACACTAGGCTCTGATTTCAGGACTGATCTCTTCTCTACTGTATTTTGCAAATATATTGCTGTGAAGGGTTTTCAATTATGTTTAAATCGACAACCAAAACAAAGACTTCAGGGGTAATATGATTGCACTAATGCTTGTCCCTCCACAATCCTTTTTTACTAACTTTACTTTCAGTCATGAAGAGAGAGATGAGCAAAGCCTTTAGCCTATTTCTGAAACAGTCTCTGCTTTCTCATGTCTCGTGCAATAAAAGTCTTTTAATTTTGCGTCTGGATTTGAATGTGAAGTGCATAAACAAATTTCCAACCTGTAATGCCTAGAGAGGTTAGTTGGTCCGGACTGCATCATCTTAGCTCTAAGGTAGTTCATGAGAAAGCAGATTCTGACTTCCTTTCTCAAGGCTTCTCCCCAGGACACATTCCCAACTACTCCTGATGGTGCTGATTATTTTCTGCCTTTTTTAGCACTTACATATGTGCCATGTTTCCTAAGATTCGTTTGCTTCAAATGGAGAAATGAGCTCGATATTCAAAGGAATCCATCTATATCCTCTCATGTGGTGTCTGGTGTCTCTACTGATCAACATTTTTTCCTGATCCATACCAGAGGATAGTTAGCTAAGACTGATTTCCCCCAAGAGTGGTTGGGTAAGGACCAATATTTCTATACACTGTGCTGCTGTGTTTGCAGGCTAAAAGCAAAGGCTAAAGAGCCAAGACAGATTTTCTTAAAATCATGCAGGCATTTGGCAAATGTATAATTTCCAATTGCCTGTCTTCTTTTTTTAGGTGATAAAAGATCACAGCACAGGGAATGGAGCATTTGAAAGGTTGTAAGTAGCCTTTCCACTTTTTCACTCGCAGAATTGTTCTGTAGGGATTTTAGTTGTGGCTTATAAAGGTACTAAAGACATTACTTGTAGGAAAAGGCTCTCTCTGAGATTCTCCCAGAAGAGACCATCAGTACTTCTACAGGACATTTATTTTTATATCCTGTAATTTTTTTAAGAGAGAGCTGTAATGACAGATCTCTGTCATAGATTCTGAAATACTTATCTGCCTACTGACTTGTAGGCAGAGACTTGAAATCTAAAACGAGTACCATATATTGCTTCCTTTCACGCTGTGAAGCAACCAGTGCCTGTACCACTTCTACAACCCTTGGCAGAAGATTGTCTATGAAATTGGACAGATAATTGCTCTTCTACTTCATTTTTTATGAACGAAATTAAGAGAAATGCTGTAATCTCCCTCACATTGTCAGTATTTCCATTTATTTAATTTACTTTTAGTTTCTGTTGTTTCTCTTTCTAAACATGTAAAGAGCAGACTGTGCAAACAATGAAGGTAGAACCTTTCTGTTTATTAACAAACACAATATTTGGGGGATAAATTGGTGGTGGGGAACAACAGTACGTGGAAGTAAATGATTGGATGGTATGAGAAACATTATTATGCTGAGTTATCTCTGATTTTGCAGGTAAAATAGCTCAGGGAAATCTAAACAGCTTCCTTTTATAGTGGTTATGAGCAAGAAATATCTTCTTCCTGGCTCTTTCTGAATTTTCTGCAACTTGCTAGGAGAGTGAAGAGAGATCTGAAAAAAAATTACCCTCAGTTCTTTGTCACTTGTTTCACCTGTTTTCTGTGAAGCAGCCAGGGAAACTGGCTTTATTAAGGTCTAGTCTGTACAGAAAATGAAGGCTGGCTTTTACCCTAAGTGTTCAGTTCTCAGTGTCTTCAAAACCCACAAAACCTCTTATTTATCTGGACTCAAAAATTTGCTGCATATGGAGGTAGGTAACAGTAATGAATGGACCCAAAATTTGGAAGTGTCCTCCTCAGACAGAGGAATGCCCTCTATGGAATAGTCTTGATGGAAAGGGAACTTCACTTTATTGCGGTTGGGGTTTTTTGATTTGTTTTGGGGTTTGGGTGGGGTTTTTTTGTGTGTGTGTTCTTTTATTTGATAGAACATTGTGGCATATTAATTAAGCTTTCTTTACTGCAAAAAAACCCAAAATGCTAACCAAATACTAAATTTATTCCAATACAATCACATCTTTATATTGAAAATAATGCCACAATTTAAACTTGTTTACATGATAGCTTCTTTATTCTTTAAATATTTTATTTTTGGTCAGTGTACCACATCCAACTGTCTTCAGAAATTTCCTCCCTTCTTTCCCTTCATCCATTTCAGACATTCACATTTCAGTGTAGAGATATCCTTCCTCCTAAGGAATGACAGAATGATATTAAGGAGGGATTAATTTCATCTAGTTAAAGATGTCAACTAAATCAGCATTTGAGTAATTTTTCTACATTTCCTAAAAGTGCCAGTAGTCAATAAGAGCTTCTAGACCACTATTTAGCACATCTGCTTTCAATACCAAAGTGGGGTGGTAGGGTGAATGACACTTTTAAAGTGTGGAAGTTTTTTCTTGAATAGCTCAGCTACATTAAATAAGAAGAATAAATTAGAGGAATGCTTCCCTTTGCCATCTCAACCACTAGGATTAAATTTGGTTGGGTATTATTCTTCTTCTACTTACAAAGTACCTGTCCATTGTGTCTCCATTTTTTTTTTTTTAATCTTCATCTTCCCTGTTAGAACTATTCCTAATTTTAATTAATAAGCAATTTTTAATTTCTGATTGGTTTTATTCAAAAAGGTTGTACTGAACTGATTCTTCCACCCTCCTCATTCTTACAATAAATATCTTATTTCTCTTGTAAATTAAAAATCTTCCACCAAATGTAATGAGTAATGCAAGTAAGCATTTAAGCACACAAGTAACAATAAGTACTTTGGGAAGTTGTTAGCATAAAATGTGGCCCATGTTTAATGTTTTGTCATAGTTTAGGGCCTAAAAGAAAACATTGCTAGATGTGAAATGTCAGTAAGGCGTTTAACTGTATGTTCACTTAAAAAGATATTTAAATACATCTGCTTATTTTTAACCGTGATTTTTAGTAGAGATGGATTTTAAAAAGCTTCTATGTGCTTTGCAAAAGTAACCAGATATGACCTGGGAAGAAAAGAAATGATGAAAGATACTAGCTTTCCTAGTTTTTGGAAAACTCCATCCTAGGATTGGGCTGACATATAGTTCAACAGCATAATTTCATATCCAAAATGATTTTAAAATTTGAAAATACGTCTGTAAAAAAATCTGTGTGTGGAAGAAAAAAAATGTGTGAGAGAGGTTTCTATATGTTCAAACAAGTATCTGTCTTGGAAGGAACTCAATAAATTTTCTGCTTGTATGTTATAAATCTTTATAATGAAATTACCAAATTGGAAGATATACACACTGCCAAAACTGACCAAGAGTTAATACTCATACTCTCCTTCTGTGGGAAATTAGTGCAAAATCACTCATTATAAAATGAGTCCTAATAGAATCCCTTGGAGGTCACAGATATTTTTACAATCTTGGGCCTCATTACTGTGTGCATTAAAACAATTTTTCAGCACTTTAATTCTATAAATGAATACTTACATTCACTTTATGGCTTATGTATGTGGCAAAATGGATAGTTGGTGCATAAAGAATGACATCCCTTTACTAAAAGAGATTTTAATCAGATAAAATAAAAAATTAAATATTTTTTCATTCTACTTACAGAAAAAAGACCTTTCTGTTTATATTGTTATGTAGATATTTTATTAATAAGACCTTCCCATTATTTTCTGTGTAAGGTGGAAGAGAAGACAAGTTACTTTGTCTGAAAATTAAAGATAGAATATATGCCAACATGTTTTTCAAAGTGGTAGAGTTTTATTGTTGTGCATTGAGGACTGAATGATAACTTCAGAATCTCTGAACTTTACAGCTTTGTAGAAATAAAAGGAGACCTCTTTTTTTTTTTTTTTTTTAAAGTGCCATGGACTATTGCTTGTGGAATTGCTAAGTAATTATTTAAATTCGGATAAAATTTACAGTGGTCTACAGAAGTTCTGTTTCTTTTCATTTTCTGTGATGACTTGGTTCTATAATTACTGATTCTTTGTTGAAAAGCCTGGAGAGATCAGTTTGTGAGTGTTTGCAATCTGCAAGTTGTGGAGATGCATGGAGCGTTGATTAGCAATGTTTTACCATACAGCTATAAATCAGGACTGGAAGGAGTAGGAAAACAAGGACATCAACCCAATTTGCAAAAGATAGCAATAATACTGCTATGATAAACTGAATTAAGTTTAGGGTCAGGAATCGTGGAGTAGAATAATTCAAACCAAGCTGCTAGACCATTCTGCTTCATTTAGTCTGTGATGATAATGAGGTATCACTGAATGCTAAATAGATTATACATGGAAATTCAGGCTTGGAAGAAAAGCTCTCATCCTTTCTATAGAAATGAGATTCACCCAACAATTCTGTGAACCCAATATTTATTTTCACAGAAGAGATTCAGTTGCCCATCAATCTCTAATTAAAGGTAAAAAAAGTTATTTTTCAAAATTTAGTGTCACAATGAATTGTTTTCCTGTGCAATCATTGCTTATTGCTGAAAATAATTTTCCTGCACTCATTCATACCCTTCTGCAGTTATTTCCTGAGTCTTAAAAAAACCATTTTAAATTTAGCCTCATGAAGAATCATTACAGTGCAATCACTGGATGTTGCTGAATATAGTTTTCCTGCAGTCAGTCTAATTTGTGACCCTTCATAGCTATTTCTCAGTCCTTTCCAATAAACCCAGCCCCTCTACTTCATGTTCCAGTACTAGTCCTCCAGAAAGTATTAGAAAAATGTCAGCCTCAAGAAATTTGCATCGGGAAATACATATGCTATAAGGACGTATACTTCTGAGGTACACATTTTACACAGGTTTTAAAAGCTAAGTAGTAACGCAAGTGTCATGAAAAGCAAAGCAATTGTTACTATATTTTGCAATATAGTAGACACAAATGGACATCCTTCTAGGTGTACCATCCCACAGACAGAGTTGGTAGTCATGAACACAATTAAAATTAGTTGTAATGTCTAACATACCCTATGACTTCAAGTGTCACACTTTCTATACTCATCGTAACAACAATTATAACAACAATCACAACCACATCATAACAACTTTAAAACCCTGTCAGCATATTGTCCCCCATAATATGTTAGGGCTGGTGAGGATTATTCCTG
>NW_010235059.1:26414-38147 GCF_000690775.1 Eurypyga helias
TGTCACAATAGAACATTCCAAGACCTCTCAGAAGAATTTTAATAGCATTTTCTTTTGGGGAAAAGAAAGTCTAGGAATCAAAGTAACAACTTGAAACACTGAAATACTTCCCATAAGGCTTATCAAATCAAAACCAGTAATTAGAAAAAAAAAGTTTGGACTAAGTCCACTGGAAACACTTTTTTTATTTTATAGTAACTACTCATGGGACAATATATGAAAAATATCACCTGAGAATGAAACCCAGGATTCATTCATTCTAGGGTATGACCAAATCATGGTATCAAAACACTGTAGTTTCTCTTGAATTATGAGTCTCCTTCATTAATTTGTTCCCCAGAGGCCCAGCATCAGGGATGTGGGCATTTTCCAATACAGGCAGGCTTCCGTCAGTCAGAGTATTCTCCAGAAAGGTGAACAATGCCATTAAAAAAAAGAAAAATCAAAATGTGAAATGTAAGGTGCATGCTAAATGGGCCATAGGTCAAGTGAGGAGGAGGGAAACAGATACTGCATAGATACTTCTTTAGCAAATGATGCAAGCAGCCATCCAAATCAAAATGATATGGCCTAATAAAGAATAAAAACTGAATCGTCCCATGTGTGTGCAAAAGAAGAGTCTGTTAGCAGTAGGAATTAATAACAGCATTTGTCTAGTATTTGTGTGCTTACCTTTTTCATACGAGCATCCTTTTAAAACAGGGTCCTTTACACAATATTTATGTGAAAAAATGTATAAAACCAGAGGTATGATTCTACCTCCTAAAAGACATCCCTTGGCTGGTACACCACGTGCTAACTGGTGCCAGACTGCCAGCCCTTTACCAGGAAGCCCTGGCTCCTGCAGGCTGATTGCTGAGGAGCAGCAACTGGGGTGGGCCCTTGAGATGGAGGTGGGCACCCACTGCCTCTGTGGCATTCTCGTCTCCTGCAAGGCTTCAGTATGGGATTTGGGGACAGACACCCTCTACTTGAGGGGCAGCCAGATGTTGGGAGAGAGACCCAAATCCCACCCCAGCTGTTGACTGCAGCAGTGTGGCCACAGTGGGAGGGTGTTTTAGCGCCCTTTCTACCCTGCTGAGCATCTCCTGCCTCTCCTGACTGTGCTGAATGACCCAAAAGAGAGCCTGGGCACCCTAATGCTCCTGCTCGTACCTATGCACCAGAGACCGAAATTTAGGACAGACTGAATGTGACCCCACTTGCCAGCTGCTGTAGGCATTTGTCGAAGGCTCAAGTTAAGCACAGCTCACTGAAAAATGATTTCTATCGGACCAAATGGGGACCAAGTTGTTTTCTTTTGTTTTCCAGTTGCTCTTTTGTGCTATGGCCTGTACTTAATCCTCCATGACATGTGGCCCAGTTTATTCACTGCTAACGAGAGGGATGCATAGCTGTGGGTATAGCTGTGATACCTGTATTTCCAGACTGGAGGCTTAAAGGTACAAATGGTCCCTCTTTTCACTGTCGCTCCTTGCTCCCCTGCAGCATTTCATTTCTACGCTTGCACTTACTGGGAAGCACAGCTATGAAAGTCTTCTCTTTTCAGAGCAGCACTGCCAGAGTGTAAAATGGTGGCTGCACTGTAAATCTCTATGTGCACGTACGCAAACACGTTTTTATTACATTCAGTATTAAGTGGCTGGAGGTTAAAGGATAGAAGGTCTGTGACTATTATTCCCATAACAGATCAGCTGAAATAAATGTCTATATGCCGTGATTGAGACAAAACTCTGATACGACATTCCTATAACCCTGCTTGTTACCATGCATCCTCAGGAATTATTATCACTGCTTACTTTAAAGAATCTGAACCTAAATATTCATCAAAATCAAATAAAATACGTTTTTTTTCCAATGATGTGTTTTTTAGAAATGAAGGAACAGGGAGTTGTTAGTTTTGACATGTTTACTTTGCTCTGAGCCTAAATGTAAAATATAATACATTTACCTATTTTACATCTAGGCATTTATTTTGTAATGTTGAGAGAATGGGTTAGAACTGTAAAACATTAGTCACAGAAGAATATGAATTAAATTATTCTTATATTAAATTTAATAGTAGTAAACCCAACAAAATATAATGCTTTTTCATAAGGTTTTGGTCAACAATGCTGAGGAAGGCTGCACAATAGAATTTGTTGCTGTAATTATTACAGGGGCCAAGCTGCAACACAGCGTCTCTCGTGGTTCCACGTCGGGACTCGTAATTCCCGCTGCTCCATGTCAGCTACATTAGGACATGCATTGGCGATGGCATGCAGGCCTTTGTGTTTCTATGACAGCAATGCTTGCAAGCCTTTGACCAAGATAAGATGGGCACGTTATGCTTAGGGACTGTTTAGATAGAAAAAGAAGGAGTAATTTTTGTCCCAAAGATCTTCCAGTCTTCTCTCCCGGTTCAGAAGAGAGTTAATTCATGTGACTTCCATTACAGCAAGTATTAGCTGACTGAAATAAGGCACTAAAAAGGATAATTAGTACTAATGGAAGTCAATACTAACACAATGAAAAGAAAAGAGAACCATGCAGGACTGAAGGTTTCTTTAAGACAAAGAGGTGTTTATAAACATTACAAGAAGGGTAGGTAGGAGGCATTCCTAGGCGTCCTGACAGTGGCCGTTCTGAATGAGTTGCATGTTTCTAAAATGCATTAAATCTGCTTTGTTTTTAAATATGCAACTGCAAGATTGTAAAATTAGCCTTTTGTTCTGTCCTATAATACATAATGTTTCTTTATTTTACATCACTGCAACCATTTAAACCCTGACTGTTTGAATAACTGCAAATTTTTCTCATACTGTTGTCTTCTCATTTTCCCATTCACAGCCATTATTCTGACTTGTAGCGAGCCTTTCATGGAGTCTGACAGCATTCACCTGGATTTTTACACTGGAAAAGGTGTTACATCTTGTACGTCAGAAAAAGGCAAAAGGATATTTGAAAATCCTCCTTTTTAAATTCAGTCTCTTATCAAGGACTCAGTGGCCAACACAGAATGAAGCCACTACACATATTCAGTCACTCATTCATTTATTCTTCATCACCAAATAAATGGTCACCAAGTTATCCTTCCTGTTCTTTGGATGTTTTAATAGAGATAGAAGGTTGGACAACCTATAACAACTTGAATAAGAGCTGAGAAGAATTTAAATGTTTAAATAAGTAAAGAATGACCAGATCAGTATTTACAAAGATCAAACAAAATCATCAATGATCTTCTTTAGCATGAGTCAGAAACATATTTGATGGTGAATCAGTTTACACATTAATTTTTGAAATAAAATTAAAAATGAATGTCTTTCTTTTTCAATGGGGCTTGCTTTAACACCTAGGATTTCACCCCCTGGCTTCACTGCTTGGCTACACAAGTCTGTGTATCAGCACAAAAAAAAGGCGAGAGCACAGTGGCAGAAACATGCTGTCAGGATGGCAGAAATGCTCCTTGCAAGTTAATGCTGCCTCTGGCGTACCTGGAAACACAGCTCAGAGGAAAGGCTTTGCCCATTGGCCATGTGTGGCTATTTACTTAATGTCAGGGACAACCAGGAACAGAGGCATCCCCTAGTCGTGTCTCTGGGTGACAAGACCCTGCATCGGTCCTGCCATGCACTGCTCTGCACCAGTTGCCACTGTGCGTGTCGGCACCTTGAACCTCTGGTAAAGCATTTACTCCCCAGAAATCTTTCACTTAAATATACTATACACCTGATAGGTTTAGGTGTTGGGTTTCCAGGTTGGTTTGTTTAGGGGTTGGGTGTTGGGGTTTTGTTTTGTTTTCACAAGCTATTTCTGTTTTTATGAAAGGCTACTTTTGCATTTCATACAGGTGTTGAACAAGATCTTTTCTGGAAAACAAAGGACAAAGGTTTGTCCTTTGGAAAACATATGGACAAAGGTTTAGAAATTTAAAATTGCACGTCTGTGCATTACTGAAAATATAGTTATTTAAAGGATTACAAAGCATGTTTACCATAGTATTCTACTGCTTTTTCAGACATTGGAAAGCAGTCGTGACAACTGAATTTAAATTGCTCCACTGCCATGGGGAGGTAAGAATTGTTGGGTGATCTCTGGGGTGATCATACTTCAGGAAAGACTAAAAATATCTTGCAGTGATAATAAAAGTGTATTTCCTTTTCAGGGACAGGTATCTCCTGTTACAATTACTTTAAACAAAAAATATTGTCAAGAGCGCGTAAGCTGACTACCATTATTTCAAACTAAAATTTGTTTTAAAAATACGATTGATGTCTTAAGCCAATAATACCTTTTGTTTGAAAATGATGCTGCATTCCTTTCTTAATTAAGCAGCTTTACTGGGGTTAGTAAGAGAAGCTAGGCTAACATTCTGGCTAGCCCTTCATGCTTAATGGTGCTTCTGGGACCTTCTGAAGTTTTGCAATATACTTGGCACAGCAATCACATAGGTAGCTGGAAGATTGTAAATTCTGTGCTTAGTAATTTTTGGGATGACATAAGTAAGAATTGTGTTTCTGAAGAGTTTAGAAATCTTGATGAAACAAAATTGTTTTCCTATTGAGTAGCAGTTCCATGAAAATATAAAATATATTTTGCAGTACTACATCTAGTGTAATTCTGGCATAAAGCATTTAATATCTTAAAATTTTATTTTTGTTAAAAATGATAGTTAGACGTAAACCTGCACCCTGTCAGTGCAGGGCAGTGGCTACTGGGAGACGATGGGGTTCAGATCCCTGCTCTGACTGATACAGAAAGTCCTGTCAATGCCAGTGGCCCGACAACTGCCCTGGGCATGTCCCCACCATAAACCAGAGTGAAGAGATGTCATGCCAACTGAGCTGGCACATCCACGTGGTGTAATGTATCAGCTGGTAAAGGTACTACTCCAGAGTGAAAATCAGCCAGCCCTCAGCCTTGCTCAGCTGCAGCAGTGGTGAAACACAGGCAGAAATTGTCACGTAGTGCTGCAGCCTGTAGGTATACATTCATGCCCCCATTTGGTTTTGACAAAGATTTTTTTTTTCCTAGTAACTGGATCATCAAAATAATTTAATTAATCAATGTTTTATATTGTTTCAGAAGAGTACCAGATAGCTGTACTCAATAGCACTGACTAGAGAGGCAAAAACATGTAAAGCTAAGACTAATGTCAGCTTCAGCCCTATATTTTCTCTGAATTTATCTGAACTGTCCTCTCAAATAGCAATGCAAATAAAAATGATTAATGCAAGAAAGGCATTCAAGCTGCTGAGTTTGGATTTTAGCTCATTCATCTTTTTTTTTTTTTTGGAGGTCCTAGTAATAGGAAAACCGTATCAGTGAGTTACTTATTTTGGTTGTTTTGTTAATTAAACTTTACGAAAAAAGACTGAAATTGGAAAAAGCAAAGACTGTGTCTATGTATTCAAGAAGACACACACACAGGGTGCATCTCCTGAAGAGAGATGTTTTAAAGGAAAGAGGATCCCAAAGGAGATTAATGATCTATGGACTGATTAGACAAAGATGGTGAGGAAAAAAACCCCCACCTTTCTTATAGGAACAAGCTGCTCAGGCGATACTGGACTCATCTTTGTGCTAGAATCATAGCATGGTTTGGGTTGGAAGGGACCCTAAAGACCATCTAGTTCCAACCCCCCTGCCATGGGCAGGGACACCTTCCACTAGACCAGGTTGCTCAAAGCCTCATCCAGCCTGGCCTTGAACACTCCCAGGGATGTGAAAGCCCACAGCTTCTCTGGGCAACCTGTTCCAGTGCCTCACCACCCTCTCCATAAAGAATTTCTTCCTGATATCTAATCTAAATCTCCCCGCTTTCAATTTAAGCCCATTCCCCCTTGTCCTGTCCCTACAGGCCCTTGTAAAAAGTCCCCCCCAGCTTCCTTGTAGGCCACTTCAGGTACTGGAAGGGGCTATAAGGTCTCCCCAGAGCCTTCTCTTCTCCAGGCTGAACAAGCCCAATTCTCTCAGCCTGTCCCCATAGGAGAGGTGCTCCAGCCCTCTGAGCATCTTTGTGACCTCCTCTGGACTTGCTCCAATCTGTTGATATTCTTCCTACATTGAGGGTTCCACAGAAGATATGTCACAGAGGACAAACTTCTCCTTGAAGTAACCCTGCAGAGAGTTTACCAGACAGCTCATTAAAATAAGGTATGTCAAAGGGCTGTTGCAAATTACTCTTGCATAGCCATTAAGTACAGAGTTTTATCATGTTCCTCAACTAAGGTCAGTGCTGAAGCAAAAGGGCAAAAAGGCTGAATTCTTCCTGTGCTCCATACTAGGCATCTCTGGAATCTTTATTTACTTTCAGTGCATTAGAAAGTTTCGTGCGAACTTATTATTAATCAAATGCTGTCCCAGGCTAGTTTTGCCCTCCAAGTGGGGTGCCCTCCCTGGCAATTCTGGAAGAAAAGTCTTTGCAGCCTCATAATCTTGTGGTCTTGGTTTGGACATTTTTATGGCCATTTTCTGCTCCAACACAAATGCAATCTCTAATGTCAGCATAGTTAGAGAAGGGAATATCACACCCTCATCGGTGCTCATTTGGTCTGGGATAGAGTTAATTTTCTTCATAGTAGCTGGTATGGGGCTCTGCTTTGGATTTGTGCTGCAAAGCGTGTTGGTAACACAGGGATGGTTTCATTACTGCTGAGCAGTGCTTACATAGAGTCAAGGCCTTTTCTGCTTCTCACAACCACCAGTGAGTATACTGGGGGTGCACAAAAAGTTGGGAGGGGTGATAGCAGGGATGACTGAACCCAACTGACCAAACGGATATTCCGTACCATATGATGTCATACTCAGCATATAAAGCTGGGGGAAGAAGGAAGGGGGGGGACTTTTGGTGATAGTGGTTTTTTTCTATGCTACTGTTACATGTGGTGCCTGGAGATAGCTGAACACCTGCCTGCCAATAGGAAGTGGTGAATTAATTCCATGTTTTCCTTTGCTTGCATTAGCAGCTTTTGCTTTACTTTTAAAATGTCTTCATGTTGATACATGAGTCTTCTCACTTTAAGTCTTGTGATTCTTGCCCCCATCCCATTGTGGGAGTACAGACCAAAGAGCTCTGTGGTGCTTAGTTGCTGGCTGGGATTAAATCATGACACCATCCCTGCCCCTGCTTTCCTTCTCCCTGCCACTCTCACAGCAGTTGGTGGAACTTACATCGTGCTGATACACCCCTTCCCTGCATCTCCAGGAGATGACCACAAAACCTTCCAGTGCTGTTAAATTCTGCTTGTGAAAGTGATGTAGGTCACCCCAAACAGGAACTGCAAAGTGGTGATATAACATAAATTTGCTGTATACTTTTAAGACATACTATCCTAAGCCTTTGGTCTTAGCCTTCATCTCTAAGACAAATTCCATCTTTTCTGCATTGCTCAATCAGCTTTTCTTCAGTTCAGCGATTTGCACATTGGTTCACATGAAGAAATGAACATTTTTACTGCTTGGTTTGAATTTAATCAATGAACTGAGCAGTGAAGAGAAATTGCCTACATGCTCTCTGAAAGTCAGTATGCATATACAGTAGACAACTGCCTTTCCAAACTAGAATTCTACTTACATGGTCTCTAAAACCAAAAATTATCTAAAAGTGTTCATTAATTTTTTAGATTATATTTTAGTGATCTATCAGCTATATTTATTATTTGGATCACTTTCATTTTAAATAGCTGGGTAATGTTCTATATCAGTCTGTAGTAATAAGTAACAATTACTTTTCAGAGAAAAAGTATATCATAATTTTGTCTCTTTTCATATAAACTGCAGATGTAAATACTGTATTTTTAAAATAAATGAAAAGAACACACATGGAACTTGAGTTCCTGTTATGACCTGAAGCATAAGGTGAACTTATTTCTATTCATGGACTAGAAATCATACTTCAAAATACATAAAGGTTTCTCCAAACATTTCCAGCCTCTGTTTTCCACAATTTTGCAGCTTGCACAAGAACATGCAGTTGTAGATTAGCTACAGTGGCACTCAACAAAGGAATATAAACAGAAGAACATTGAAGAACATTGTTTCAGAAGCAAGACAAATATAATAGCAGTTAAAATAGTTAAACTGTGTATGAAGTTCTGCAAGCATCTTACCACATTTCTCTGTCAGAAAGCTTGTGTGAAAGAACGCTGTGGGGAACTTGCTTCTCTGTTCATTTCAAAGGACTGAAATGTGCAAGAAAACTACCACTACAATTTGAAAAGTAATTACTGAAGATAATGTAGCTTGCATCTTTGCATTTAAAGACACTTTGATTTAACAGCAAATTATAGTAAAGCAAGATCAGTTCCTCAGCCAGGGAAAAAAAAAAAAAAAAATCCCAAGAGTGGTGGGGAGAGCACCAAAAGCTGTGGAGGAGTTAAGACTAATTTTTTAGTCAGTATGTAAACTATGAAAAGTAAAACAAATGTCATTTATATAAGACGAATTTATATAAGCAATGAGTTAGCAATACTTGCATAAATGACCACAAATGGAATAGTATTCCTACATCCTAGTTTCCCCTACAATTTATCCTGAAATTAATCTTTACAACAAACTTGATTTGACCATGGGGAATAAAAAAAATCCACAAAACAAATAAACAAACAAAACCTTCGGCCCAGCCCCTCTGCCCCCTCCCCTTTTTTTCTAAAACTCTACAGTATTTATCATCACTAATTCTTTTAAAAAGATTTTACAATCCTTATTTCCTTACATAGAATCACAGAATGGTTTGGGTTGGAAGGGACCTTAAAGACCATCTAGTTCCAACCCCCCTGCCATGGGCAGGGACACCTTCCACTAGACCAGGTTGCTCAAAGCCTCATCCAGCCTGGCCTTGAACACTCCCAGGGATGGGGCATCCACAGCTTCTCTGGGCAACCTGTTCCAGTGCCTCACCACCCTCTCCGTGAAGAATTTCTTCCTGATATCTAATCTAAACCTCCCCGCTTTCAATTTAAACCTGTTACTCCTTGTCCTGTCACTACAGGCCCTTGTAAAAAGTCCCCCAATCCATCAATACAATGGATCCCACACTCTAGAAAGGAGAAAGGTGGTGCAAAACCAATAAACCATAATGAAAACAAATCAGAGACCTAGAATCCATATCCAGGAATATGAATTATCATTTCACTTTGCCATGGTACTCAAAGTTACAATTACTATTTTTACATGGAATAAGAGTCACATTAATGAGAGTAGGATGATATTAAATAGACTCTTCGCATACTGTGTTGGCAACAGATTCAAAGCTAAATGTCAAATGATTGTTTATTTGTAATCAAAACATTTTATATATCAAATAATAACATAAAAGCATAGCTTAAATACTAAAGATTTTAATATTTAAGTAAAAGTCAATTTTAAAAGCAAACTATTTTACTAACTTTGAAAGCAGTACTCATCTATGAACTTGGCTTTAGCATTTATCACAGATTTCTTTCCTGAATATTTAAACACATTGTTTGTTTTCTTTCAGTAACTATTAAATTCAATTTTCAGATTATTTTATTTGATGCCTGGGGTTTGCAATATTGTTTCTTCCAATAATCTAAACTGATTTAGCATAGCATTATGTTTTGACTTTCATTGTAGAATTATTATTTAAAGAAAGATTCTTGAAATAAATTGAAAATGTATTTAAAATATTTATGATGTGGACACAATTCTTTTCAGGTTTTCCATATAATGCTGTCCTTTGTTTGAGTTTGCTGCAAGCTCCCTAATGCTACATCTGCCATATATTTTGAGAAGAAAACATTTTTGAAACTGCTTATCTAAGAGGATGAAGTAATTAAAATAACACAATATACCTACTACCCTATAAAAGGGAAGAAAACCTTGGTTTTGTTTCTGGGAGCACACCACTGTCTGAGAGTACACCTTTTTGGAAATTTCAACATTCTGCTCTACGCCAGGAGTTTTTTTGAAAGAAGTAGCACGTTCTAAAATATTTTTGTTGGTGGTTTTTTATTATTCAGCGTAAACAATAAGAAAATGGATAATATTAGTCTTGCTCAAATATTAAGAGCATTTCATAAATATGGAGTCAGATTCCTATAGAGGAATTTGCATAAATAAGCACAAAGCATATTTTGCATGTGTAAGACCTATTGAAGAACAAAATATGCTTTTTTAATTTTCAAAGGCTTTTCTTTCATCAGAAACTCAAGCTTCCTCAGTAAGATGAGCAATGTCCCAGCTTGTTTTGCTACTGCCAGAAGATGTTATGTCCAAGACTACCCTATGTGTGTGATATTCAGCCATGCTGGAAGCCAAGGGAGTTCTGCCATTAATTTTTCACTAAAACGCTACTGCCTTTGCAGCGGGTCACATTATATGGGTTAATGTAGCACAGGGGTTGCCAGCAATTGTTGTCAGTTTCAGCAACAAAGGTACTCAAGATTCCAAGGGTGGTGACCAGCCCCCTGATTGAAAGGATGCTAGAATTTCCTACCCAGTATTTCTTCTGGAAAAGCCATTGTTTTGTATACTGGAGAACTAATAATTAGAAGTGGTAAGTGGAAAACTAATTTCAACATTCAGAAGAAAGTGAAATTAGAGACAGGGAAAGTTAGAAGACCCTCTACCTTGCCATTAGAGCTGGAAATGCATTAAAAATAGTTTCAACATGAATCAAAATTGTGCTTTGGGGAAAGGACACTTAAACTGCAAAAACCCCTCTTGTTACAGTTTGCCAACATTAAGAAGGAAATAGGCTTAACAAAAAATAATGAAACAAAAAATAATGAAAATGTCTTTCGTGTCTGAAAGTTATTGGGAGGAGCAGGGGAATGCTTGCTAATCAGCCTGCCAGCTCGAGCACTGCCACTTGGCGGGCAGTGTCATTTCTTAGCCCTGTCTAGACGATGCCAGTCTCGTTCCATTGTGGAGCCCTCAGTGCAAGAAAGCAGAGGAAACACTGTCCATTAAACAAACTAATGACAAACAGGGCTGAGCAAGGGCTAATCTAATTTGTGGTAGGAAATTCAAACCCTCCATTGCTTTTGTGTCTTCAGTTAACCTTTGTTGATCCCTTGCCTATCCTTGCTCATATGAAAAAAAAATCAAACAAAACCCACACGTGCATTTAGCAGTCAGGAATAATGAAATATAATCTACCAAAAAATAAAAAAGAAAAGAAAAAATGGGGGGTTGAACTCTATTCTGCTTTGGTTAATCTGAATTAAAGTTTGCAATGATAATATATTAATAATGCTTGTTTTTAACATTGACATAAACAGCTTCTAAGACATTGCCTATTATTTCCAGTTTCTACAGGGAATATATATTCCTCTCAATAGAAAATGGGATTAAAAACTTCAATTAATCTTTTCAACAGCATCTCCATGTTCCTCTTCCTTCCAAAATGATCGTTAAGATTAGTATAAATAATTTAGAGAATATAGATTAGGGAGAATCATTTTGGAGAAACTCGTTTGTCCGCCATAGAAATCACTATTGTCAATGAGGATATTTTAATGGGAAATTTCTGCTGGAAGTTCGCTATGGGAAGAATATGATAAAATTATTACTTTCTTCAAAGGCTCTCAAAACCTATAGTTTCCATCTTTCACAACATCGGACATAGAAGTGCTTTCCCATACTTGCTTCATAATTAATCTTTTTATGGAACAGCAAGTCTTTGACATTTTAAAATAATTATTCTGTATCTTTTTCTTTGAATTTCAGTAACACCATTATGTTCAACCATTTCTGACTTGAAACATGCTGTGTGGTGCGGTTGACACG
>NW_010235060.1:0-8768 GCF_000690775.1 Eurypyga helias
TGCTTGGGATTGCCCCGACCCAGGCAATTTCAGAAGAAGAAAAATAAGAAAAAAAATTCAGTGGAGTATCCATGTGTCCAAGTGTTTACCATTTCCTCAGGGATGCTCTTGTTTCGTTTTGACAGCATTACTAGCAAGTCGCTTGTGGGGTGAAGTCAATAGGGAAGTGTACACGCCAGCAGCTACACTGACTCCAGCGAGGGACACTGGGGCTCTTTCCAGGCTTGGGGACTTTAAAAGTACCTAAAAAAGAGCCGATAGACCAGTAGGTCACAATGCTGTTGACGATCTGATGCCGGGGAGCCCCGAGTGGGAGAGGGCCATTGGCCCTGCGTTGCACATACCTCGGGCACTCGTCCTGGTGCTGAGACCTCTGCCACCAACTGTGTGGGGTGGTGGCCGAGAGACGGTCTGCGTCTCAGCGTGTGAGGCTTCATAGCTCTGCTTGGGCATCTTCTTGACCAGGGTGCTCTGTTCCTGCTGCGCCTAATCTCAGGGACAATGAGATTATTTACGTTTTTATGTCTTTTTGTCTGACGTTGTTCACAGGTGTGAATTTGATAGCTGCTTTCTTTATGAACAGGGCAAAAAAATACCTCAAGAACTGATCATGCACATTGGCTGATCCAACAAGCAGGTGTCTTTATATAGTATTTTGGTGAATAAACTGCAAAAGCTGGAAAATTAAGAACTGAGCCTGGTATAATGAAGTCTTTTCTTGCAAGTGAGAAAGCTGGTCCCATCTTTCAGTTCTTTTGTTGTAGAGCTGTCCTTCTATACAGTTACTGAAAGCTGCGTCTTCAGCATTAAAGGGCTGGGACTTCTGCCGAGAGCTTCTCTGCCTTGCTAGGATGTTGTTTTCCTGGGTAACTTTTCTTTGGTTTTCTGAGTTGAGATAGGTTAGGGAAAGGGCTGAGAACCACGAGGAGTGGCCCAGGAGGAATGGCAGTAGTGACATCTTGGATCCGGTTGTATCTTCTCTCGATCTTGTCCTCAGAAGGGTGCCTGGAGGATGAAGAAAAGCAGGATTTCACCTCTTGGGCATCAACTTCTGGTGTATCCCAAGGTTGCCTGGCTGAAACAAGTCCCTTCTGGGGAATGGCAGCTCTTAGCGTGGGCTTTCTCCGTGCCCCCAGGTGAAATTTCCAGGTCTGAAGCTCTGCACTACGGCTCCCCAAAACCAAGTATTACCAGGGGGTTGGGTTTCATTGGGACGTTGCAGCAGGGGTTGTTGCGTTCAATAGCGAGAAGTAATCAGGGCCGAAAAAGCTGTGTGTTAGTGAGCATGCACAGGAGTGTGCTGCTTCTCTGTCAAACATGGAAGAGATTGCCAGAGGAAGTCACAAAGGTAGTAAAGGTAGTTTTAATGTAATTTGTATAGTGCCACGGGTTTTATTAACATTTTTTCAAAGGGAGGCAGAATATAGCTTTTCTGCAGAGTGTAGCATTAAGGTCATAGCTATAAAATTGAATTCTGCGGAGAAGGGATGATCATTCAGGAAAAAGCATGGAAATGCAGACAGTAGTGCTTCTGTTTTGATTCAGTAATTCTGTTTGTTTGATTTGATTTCGGAACTAGTCCTGTTAGGAACCTGCCATATGGCGGCACTTCTGTAATGCCGGAGTACTTGGAATCCTGTTGTCAGGATTTCAACTTCAGAGCATGTTGAGTTCTTTAAAACAGCCTTTTGTTTGTTTGTTTTTTCCCTTCCTTTTTAAGTTCAGACAGAAACAAGAGATATATTTTGGTGCTTTCACATTTTTGTGCTCCTTCAGTTTGAAAAACTACTTGTGTCTTAAACAATAAATAAAAACAAATGAAAGGGGACTAGCAAACACTCAGGGCCTCGCTGAATGCCTCTTGAGGTCAGTGAGAAACCTTTCCGCTGACTTGAGCGCGCGGGCTGTGCGCAGAGAACGGTGACAAATCATCAGCATGAACAACGCGACAAGACTAGGTTTTTGCTTCCAAGCTTTCTAATAAAACGCGGACAGGCGCTGATTTATGATCGTGCAGCACGGGTGAACGAGCCACAGTCCTTGTGCGGCGCAAGAGCAGGGTGAGATGGAGAACTGAATGTACTTGTAAAAGTATCTGCAAATACATAAACAGAAGGAAAGATCACGTGGCTCCTGATGCTAAGGCCTCCCCACCTATGGATTTGGTTACAGAGTGCGTACGCTGGCAGCTGCTCTGAGAAGATTCTGCTCTTAAACCGTGTGTACCGACAGCTGCCCGTCGATGTCTAGAAGTCAGAACACAGATTAAATACAAACAAAACCCTGACACTTGCATTTTACTGCTGAAATTCGTGTGGCTGTTCACGGCGCTTGGCTGCAACCTGATACACCCCGTAGCTGTAGCAGCAGCGTGCCCTGGCTGTTGGAACTCGCAGCCTTAGCGCAATAGGTCCCATTTATTTTGTCAATAAGCCTCTGAAATGGGAGGATTTGTATGATTTCTTGCCTGCTGAAGCGATTATTTACATTTGAATACAAGTCCAAATTACATATTTTTTTGATATGAGTGACTGCTTTATTGATTCATTAATCCCGAGTTGTAGCAATTTCTCGTTTGTATTTCTGTAATAACCCCCAAACCATTACAGCTCGTATTTGGCAATCCTCACAAGCTTGTAGGTGGGTAATCTGCATGTTAAGCAGTCCCTGGTTTTAGCGTTGTCTCCTTGCAAAGAGCATCTAGGAGGTACTCGTTCTTAGAAGGTTCCTTTCCCGCTAGGACCCGCGTGTGTATTTGGACACACAGCTCTTTGGTGCTGCAGTGGTGAGTGCAAAATGTCTTTGTGGAGGAGACATGCAGAGGGACGTTTGTCTGTCTGCACTCATCTCGCTTCCCTTTAGATATTTTGGGTAGAATGCGTTGTTGGGAGAGAGACAGATTGTTAAAAAGCTCAAAGGCCTATCAGCAGTCTCCTTCACAGCCGGTGTAAAGGGCTGTTGGGTTGACTTGCAGGTGTGAAGATCAGAGTCAGTCAAGAGCAGGTCTGGCTGTGGCAGCCAGGGCTTCTCACCATGGCACAGACCTCTTCCAACGTTTCTCTCCAAAGACTACCATGCTTGAAGTTTGCCATTGCAGTGTCAGGGGCACCCGAATTGCGCTGCCCGTACTGAACACTGTCCAGCTCTACTGCCCATCTCTCCTCTCATTTTGATGTTACTGGGAAGAAAAAGCAAATCTGGCATTGCCAGCTCTTCCAGGGTTATGATTAATCTCGAAGATCAGTGCTCTTCCAAAAGCCTGAGCCTCTAATCAGTGTAATGTAAGAGGAGGCTCCGAGGAGACCTCATTGCAGCTTTCCAGTATCTGAAGGGGGCCTACAAGGGTACTGGTAGAGGACTTTTTACAAGGGCCTGTAGTGATAGGACAAGGGGTAATGGGTATAAATTGAAATCAGGGAGGTTTAGATTAGATGTCAGGAAGAAATTCTTCACAGAGAGGGTGGTGAGGCACTGGAACAGGTTGCCCAGAGATGTTGTGGATGCCCCATCCCTGGATGTCTTCAAGGCCAGGCTGGATGTGGCTTTGAGCAACCTGGTCTAGTGCAAGGTGTCCCTGCCCATGTTGAAACTAGATGATCTTTAAGGTCCCTTCCAACCCTAACCATTCTATGATTCTATGATTCTAATGTGCTGGAATTGATCCTCCTTTCCATTCTCCCATCCTAGGCAGGGTCACAGTTATCCCTTATGTATTCCCAGTGTCCCTTTATAGTGGGAAAAGCTCACGGGCTGCATGTATGCAGTAGCCCTGGTCTCTGAAGGTCTCCCTCTGGGGGTCTGCAATAGGTGGGATGCCTTTGAACCTGTGGTTTTGGATAATCTTGGAACACACAAACCCTCTGAAATAAAAGTAATTAGGGCCTGTAGTGACAGGACAAGGGGTAACGGGTTTAAATTGAAAGTGGGGAGGTTTAGATTAGATATCAGGAAGAATTTCTTCACGGAGAGGGTGGTGAGGCACTGGCACAGGTTGCCAAGAGAAGCTGTGGATGCCCCATCCCTGGAAGTGTTCAAGGCCAGGCTGGATGAGGCTTTGAGCAACCTGGTCTAGTGGAAGGTGTCCCTGCCCATGGCAGGGGGGTTGGAACTAGATGGTCTTTAAGGTCCCTTCCGACCCAAACCATTCTATGGTTCTATGATAATCCTCTAGTCTTCCATTTCAATAATTCAAAATTCTCTTATTTTCTTTTACATAAAAACCTGAGTTTTGGGGATCTGGCTGAAGTCTGTGAATGCTTGGGGAAGATGATAGGGGAAGTGCAGCAACGTGAATCTCTGCTCGCTGCATGACAGGAACAGCCAGGCACCCTTGCCCGCCGCTCTCCCGGGCTCCACGGTGGACTCCTGCAGCAAGGGCCCTCTTCTCCTCTAGCGCCCATCTCCTGTGGCTGGCCGTGAGCATGGGCAGGCTGCCCAGCTATCAAGAGCAGGGGGACAGGTGGGTCCCAGTGACAGGAAGAACTTGGTGCTCCCTGGGGCAAGGGCAGCTTCCTCCGGATAAGCTTGTTCCCTGGGGCCGCTTTATTTTAAGGTGCCTTAGGGCACTGATGGGGCAGGTGAAGGTGGTGTGTTCCGCAGTTCTGCATCCTGCTCTGTGCTTGTGCCCCAGCACCAGGCACGCTTGGGGTGGCAGTTGCCTAGGACGGTGTCTTGGGTGAGGAAAACATGTCCCTTGTGTTGATGCAAACTCATTCTCTGCTTTCATAGTTTATTTTTAACCCAGTACCTTTGGTTGCACCTCAGCTTTTTTTTCAGTGGTTAAGAGATGGTTATCTTATCGGAAAGTTTCCCTGCTGGGATATATTCATGCAGCTGATGCTGTTTTCCTTTTTAAAGTACATGAGCTGGCTGCAAGTTGGGTTTGTTTGGGATTTTTTTCTGCTCCGTGCACAGATTGCAGTGAATTGTTTTCATGACATATTAATAGCCTGCCGGGAAGTGAGATGCCCGGATTAGGTGATTTACTTATTGCCATTAAGTAATGTAGAAAATCAGAACCCATAAACCTGAATGTGCTGGAGCACATATTCATAACCCAAACTTATCCTTCAGAGCCGGGAATGATTTGTCAATCCAGCTACTTTTCTTGTATTCTTTTCCCTTTTTTCTTTTTTTGTTTTCTTTCTTTCTTTCTTCTTTTGCCTGGAGACTTTTATGCTTCCTGCTACTGAGTTACCTGGAACAGCAATATATCCCAGGCTGTCCTCCAGACTGATGGAGAAGGAAGCGTGCTTGGTGCAGCTCAGTGCCCTTCGTCACAGGGGCAGGTGTTTAGGGACCTGGGGCTGGGTTGAGCAAGAAGCACGCAGGCAGCAGGCTGGATGGTGCCTGGGGCAGTGTTGGCAGCCAGAAGTAAGACCTTCCCATGCCTTCAGCCGGGCAGGAATGGAGTTTTCCCACGTGGGACAAGGTTTGGGTTTTGAGAGACCTGGCATGTCAGAGTGGATGAGGACTTTTCCCTAAGATCTGGCCCTTCAGATCAATGATGTAGGACAATTAATCAGTGTTTAATGTTTCCGAAGCATGGCACAACTAGTTAGTAATGACACAGAGATTTGTCCCCGGGTTTCAACACTGGTTTTGCATTTTTGATCTGCAGAGGCTGAATTCTCAAGGCCTTACCAGCTATGTGGGTATAGGATTTGCCGTGTGAAGACGGTCCTGTCTTGAACTTGGTTTTTTTAGTCACTTCAAGTATCTTTCCCACTGCAGAAGTTGCTTAAAACCTCCGAGAGCTGATGGTTGCCTTCTTTTTACTTCAGGCCACTAGCAGTCAGAGAACTCCGGAGGGGTTTGCTCATTCTGTAGGTGATATATTAGGGCTGTTTATCTTCCATTGCAGGGTAAATCATGGGGTGGAAAAATAGACAGCAGCAGTGGTGATGAAGAAGTTGATCTGTAATTGATGCATGTGAAGAGTAATGTAACTCTGCTTGGTCTCATCCAGTGCCTAGTGGAAAAAACGGGATGCGTTGTGAAGATACTCCGGTGATTTCAGCAATGCCTGGAATCCTGTTTTCTTGATTGTGATGAAATAAAATCTGCAATGAACGGTTTGAGAGTGTTGCTGTTTCACAGTTCTTAAGGTGTTGCACTCGCTTTTTGTGTTAATGCTTTCAGATTTTATGTATATGTACATATACACGCACACGCGTTTCCCAGGGCAGGAATTAATTCTTGATTCCCCCTTAGGAGTTTTCTTTTTCAGGTTATATGGGTTAAATTATTAGGGAATCGCTTGTGGTAGCTATTCTCTGTGTTCCAGACTGACTCTTAAAATCTCTTCCCTCTTTGAGCCTCTTCGCACAGCAATTCTTATGCCTCTTTTAGGAGAAGCAGCCTGTTCCTCTTTGACTGAAATGTTTCATTTTAAATTCTGTCAAAGGATGATCAACTGGGGCTCAGTTACAAGTAACTATTTTTTCCTCTTGTCATTTCACTTAGATTTTTGGAAACTGTTTGTTGGGGAGATGCCTTTTTTTAATTGATTTTACTGTCAAGTTTCAACTTTTTTTTCCCTCTCTTAAAACCATACATCTTGTACCCATCTCACTAATTAAAGCTTTTCTCTCCTTCTGTTTATTAGGGAACTGCCCTTCATTACACTACAGATTGAGTTTCTCATGGCTGTTTTACACTCTTACTTTCATGTGGGTTACAGCTTGATAATGTTTAAAAATAAGCATTGTCTAAAAAAACCCGACAGGTTTTTGGCAAAATGAGGTTGGTCGTTGTACACATGAAGGCACTTGGAGTGACTACAAGTCTTCCATCCCTTTGTAGTTGGTGTATCCATCATGCACAACAGTCCAGTAATTCTTATTTCTGTCGCAAAGATGGTCCATGAATTAGCTTGCTATTGCAACTTCCCTGTACAGAGCAAAGTTGAAAGTGGTTGACAACTCTACGCTCCAGAGGGACAGGAACAAAATGGTCATGAATTCTCTTCAGGCACGGACAGAGCTAGATCCAAATTTGTAAGGAAGTATCCTGTCGTGGTTTAACTCCGGCTAGCAAAATACCACGAAGCCGCTCTCACAAATCCCCCTCCCCTCCTCCAGTGGAGGGGAAGAATCGGAGGAAAAAGAAATAAGGAAGCTTGTAAAATTGATATAAGAACTATTTATTAATTGAATCTAAATTAATATATACAAGTAACACTAATAATAAATAATTAAAACAATAGAAAATAACACATGATACAATATGATACAATTTCTCACCACCCACTGACCAATGCACAGCAGGTGTTGAATACATGAATACAATGTTCCTTTGGTAGAGTATCATTGGGATAAACTGAAATACTGTGGAAGGGGGGAAAGGAGTTTTCAGCATACGCAAAACTAAAGTAAAGCCTTTGGTACACTAACACACGTCAGTTGCTGCTGTTGCAGGTTTCAGAGAGTGAGGTGTGAACAGAAGAACGAGGGAAAGCAGATACAGTTCTCGTCGACTACAATGCGTAGAAATTCACCTTACGGTATTGTTATTTTCTTCTCATTCTTAGCATGGCCGGACCCCCCTTCATCTTGCTGCCCACAAGGGTCATCTCCACGTTGTCCAGGTTTTGTTGAAGGCAGGTTGTGACCTGGATATTCAGGATGACGTAAGTAGATATAACCTTCTTCCTTGGGGTGGAGGGGAAAGGATAATTTTGCAAATAGCAGTAGACCTTCACTTCTTTGAAGTAAGATTAAATGAAAATAAAATCTGAGTCTCTCTTTTCTAATTTGAGATGTAACCTCTAATTTGGAGATGCAAAACTGCATGGGAGGCAATGTGAAACGTGGTGGTTTCCAGCCAATAGCTTGGTCCCCCTGCTCAAGCTGCAGAGCGTTATAAGAGCTCTGGCTGTGGCAGGCGGGTGTGAGTAGCAGAGTCGTCGCCTGCTGCTTGGTCTAGAAATGGAACACGAGTTCCTTGTACTTTCTGGGAACCCACTGGAGAACGTCAGGTAGGGGACACAATCCATTGGGATGTTTGCCTGGAGTGGGAGATGCTTTTTCGTGTAGGCACACGCCGCAGGGTGTGGAGTGTTGAGCAGCTGCCCGGAGCACTGTGCAGCGTCGCAGGGAAATTGTCCTGTTGGCAGCCCCACTCGACGTGGGGGTGGTCGCATCTGTGAGGCTGTCGTGTGGTGAAGCATCTGCGTTTGAAACCAGCTTGGAATTTAGCAAATAGTAGTTTGTTTTCATTCAGTAAAATATGTAAGTTATTGGAATTTCTTGGTTTTCCATAAGAATAGTTCTAATCTTGGCCCAGGCACGTTGCAGTGACTGGGAACATCGTTTTAGTGACCGATGGGCAAAGATGTAGGCTGAAATGTGCACCAGCAGTTGAATAACCATGACTTCTTCAGACCGCTTGCTGACTCCAGCACGCTGGAACAAGCCTGAAGAAGGGTTGCTTTTGTTCTGCCTGTAATAAATAATGAGAAGATTCTTCAGAAGACCGAGGGGTCCAAAGGTGGTTAGTAGAGGCACCTGTATGACTCTGAAAAGGACACTGGAAATGTCTAGGTGTCTTTTGAGAATCCCCTTAGGCATTTGTTTGCATCTAGAAAGTCTTAAATATCTATAGAAATTGGAAAACTGATTTCCTTCTCTGCATGAGTAGCTGCTTCCCTGTGAGATGTGAGCAGTCTGTCTGACAAGCTCTGGTCTGGGGTACTGGTACAGCCAGCTTTCTACTGGGAAACTTGTTTTTCTAGGAAGAAACTTTGCTTCCTGCGCTCTTTATTCTTT
>NW_010235060.1:8788-17439 GCF_000690775.1 Eurypyga helias
GATTTGCAAGGAAGTATCGGTTTATTCAGATGTATCCCATGTTTTTCGACATCTCCCAGCAAAAAAAGATTCATCAAGTATTTAATAAAAAATTGCAGGTGCTTTACAAGTACAGTCAGTTTTCCTGAGAAAAGCAAGTTGCTGCGCTGAGAATGCAAGAGCTTCTACTGATTTGGTCCAGTGGGGTTTCTGTGAAAGCTGTTTCTTTGAGTAAATCTAGGGGCTTTTTTTTGAATGCACTAGGAGTACTATCTAGGCTGGCTGTCTGTAAACACGATAGCCATAATGGAAAAGCAGTAAATCAGTGTTGAGCATCGTTTCAGTTTAACAAAGACTCTCGCACTGTAGAAATATTCAGCTCGTAGAAGACGTGTTTCACTTGCCTTGCAAGCTGCTCAGGGGCTTTGTTCACGGCCACTGGATAGAGCTTCTAAACGTGGTGACCAGTCTGGACAGAACGACTGCATGCTTGATTCACAGATACTGTTTCTTTAAAATGCATTTTGATTTTAGCTCTGTGTTTAGTACAAGTAATTTGATTGGAGTTGAGGAGAGCTCCCGGAGTTGCTGAGTCTCAGAGGGTGTGTTGGGATTTGTCTAGGAGGAGGAGGAAAGCTAGAACTACAAGTGAAGGTTTTTGCTTGTGAAAGGTATTAACTAAAATATTTCTGCTTTCCTTTTACATAGGTCTTCAACGAAAGTTCTCTATTTTTGGTTTCTCCTTGTATAATTTATTTTTGCACTTTATTTATGTCCCATAGAATTTGTTCATGTTCTCTCTTAGTTGCAATCTACAGATGATGCCTTCGGTCACTTTTACCGTGTGCTTATTTGGCTGAGAAGGCATCTTCGTTTCAAGTGTTGATTAACATCTGCATGTTTCATTGCCGTTTCTCAGGAATACAGATTTAGGTTCAGAGATGAAATTGCTCGTGAGAGTGGGGAGAACAATATTTAATTGAAAAGTAAATTATTTGGTAGATTTTTGTCTGTGGTATTGTCGCGATCGCACAAAGCAGTCTCCGGGTTCTAAAAGGATGACCTGTATTTTATTTTTCTAAATAACAGGAGAAACCTAAACAGATTTTATTTTGAGTTGACGCTCTTTAGCTAATGAACAAATGCAAGACTAATTTTCATCTGCCACACAATAAGCAGAAACCTAGAAGTTGTTAAATGTCGTGGAGAGATTGAAACACTCACTTCATGTTCTACGGATACGTTCTTTAACACACACTAAGAGCCGTAAGAATTAGTTGAAGAATGACCTCCAGTGGCCTGGAGTGGGATTATTATGAATTTCATCCGGTGGAGACCAGCTCTGTAGAGTACGCCACCCCGGGAGCTAACTCCTTCCTTCTCCCAGCCAATACCGAAAACTCTTACTGGGATCCCAATGCCATCTCTGAATGGTCAATGAGTATCCATACAGCACACACCTCAGAAATAGTCAAGGAGAAAGTGGTCCCGGTGAAGGAAATCAAGGACGAAAAAGATAAGAGAAACCAGAAGAGAAAGGCTAGGAAGGAACCTAGAAGATCAGAAAGAGAGAAGGAGGTTAGAAGTCTTGTGCATCAACCCTGCCTTGAGCTTGCCGTCTCCCACGGCTGCATGCTGTGCGTCCTTGGCCTGGCCGTCTGGCATGACCGAGCTCTGGAGCGGTGCATGGTTGCATGGCGGGCTTTGCGCTGGGCGCTTCTGCATCGCGTTTCCTGCCCTGTGTGCGCTCTCTGGAAATCTGACTGGGAAAACAAGGGCATTGCAAACAAAGGCCCGAGGCCGCGAAACTTCCCTTCTGGAAGTTCCAGTTTGAGAAGCAGAAAACGAATTTCCAATGGAACGATAACCCAGGGTTCGTAACCATTTCGAGCCGAATGTAAATATGCAAAGTGGCTGATTCCTGTACTCCCGTTTCGGTCTCCTTTAACCTGTAGTTTGTTTCATTCATTATTATTTTTGATCATTTCTGCTGGTTATACATCATCGTTTACCGTTCCGAGCAAAGTTCTGCCATGTATCATGGTGACTGCCTTTCTTTAGCGAAGGAGGAGGAGGGCAGCACGGTGACGCGGAGAAACATCGGGGCACATTCAGGGGCCTTTGTGTAGAGCTGCTTCCCGACAGCCACGTGAATTGAGTGCTTCGGTCTCACAGTGTAAGATTTTGCAAGTGCCGTCCAGCACTTTGTATCAGAGACTGAAGGTACGAGTCTTGGCTGGCTGTTTTGGTGCAGTTCTCCTGTAGCGAGACAGCGTGGTGATTTCTGCAAGCATGGAAAGACAGTGAGGAGGCACAGCGTGTCACTGGAGCGGAGTTCTAAAGGGGATCGTACAACCCACGGACGCTCTGGAGAGTAGGAGTGCGCAGGAAAACAAAATACGGTGGTTACAGTATTTTTTAATCGGAGAAAGGAAACTAGTTACAAACCGGTGTAAACCAAATCTCATTAACTTCGGGCAGTAGAGTCTATAAGAGAGGCTCCAGTGACGCAGGAGAGCTGGCAGAACTACTACTGTCTACCTGAAATCCTTCTCTAAGTTGCTTGTGTTTGTTTCTTTTTCCCTGGGGGTGAACTTTGGATGTGAAATAGATGCCTCTCCAGTTCCGAGGTGCCTGGTCCCAGGGGTTGCACCCACTGCTTTAAGTTAGTCACCAACTGAGGAAACTCGAGGAGGTGATTGCAGACACCGGGACACCAAGCGAGCGCCACCAGCCTAGCCAACACGGCAGCGATAAAGGGTAGTGCCAAAATCCATGGAGGAGGGCAAGATTTAGGTATCTGCCTTTCTTCAGGACTCCCGGCCTGTAACCCCCTCCTGAAGGCAGGTGTTTAGGCTCTCCGTAAGGAGCATGGTTTCACCCTCGGGAAGCGTACCTGCTGGCGCTGGGCCTTGCTGTGCGACAGCCTTGTCAGAGGTCGAGCTCTCGGGATGCGCGGTCCTGCATCCTCTGCACCGCGGCACGCGTGCTCCCAACCAAGCTCCCCAGCATCTCCCTCTCTCTAGCCCAGTGGCTACCGAGATTTTTCTTTCGAGTGGAGCACTTTGAACACAGCAGTGCTCTCTCGTGGGCAGACAAGCTGGGCGAGCACCGTAACCTCTGGGCCGCTGCGGAAGATCCAGCAGCCAGCTCCTTCCCGGCCTCGTTTCGAAGGATGGTCGGCATCCCTGCGACTTGCGTGGAGCTTCTTCCAGCAAGCGTGCGACGAGGGTGCTCACGGGGCGAGGGGAGGGGAGACACCTGCTTTGGGGCCTGCGCAGGGCAGGGTGTGTGCTACACCACGACCTGGGTGCCGCCATGGCAGCGGCACCGTGTGACAATTGTGCAGCTGAGATGTCCGGGACCTTGGAGTGGAAATGCCAGAGTTTGAGCTGCTGTCAGGGCTAGGCCGTGGCCGAGGAAGGGGATTTAAGATGCACCAGGGTAGACTCAAGTGCCTGATTTCTCCAGGCCTCACTTAAGCACCTAAGTGTCTTTTTGGCTTCGGGCCCACACCTACATTTAGGCAGAACCTGTTGTTTCTCTCAATGTCACATTTGCGTGAGGCAGCACTGGAGTTGTCTCTCTTCACTGCCGCTGGTCTGCGGTCTGTTCCTAAGGCATAACTCACTTATAAATGGGATCATAAATCGTGCCCAACGTAATAGTCTGGGCAGTTAATATGCATTTACCGGTGTAATTGCTCTCCAGGCCTCTGAAGCAGCCCACTAACGCCTTGCTGAAGGCAGAACTCCGATGAGTGCTTTCAGAGAGGGTTATTTTGGCAATTAGTAAAAAGAGGCAGTGATTACAGTGTCTGAAAATTCACGCTGTGAAAAAAACATAACTTCTCTTTTTTTTCTGACTTCGTGAGAGGCAAGATAGGGGTTTGCTCCTCTCCCGCTGGGGAGGGCAGGCAGGTTAGAAACGCAGCAGCACAGGCACAGTTAGGGCTGTGCCATCTGTGGCTGGGTGGTTCTCACACAGAGGCGGTTGCGATGTGGTGGTTCAGCTTCCACAGCACCGCAAGCAGTTTAAGGTTACCCTGTGTGCCAAGGTCCGAGGGAGCGGTCAACCAAGGTCCTGCTTTGCTGGCTGACGGGCCTTAGGGTGTAAAAAAAAATTGACGCCTGCTGTCTCTTCACTGGGAGCTGCCTCAGTCCAGGTGAGGCAGGGTTTCAGATATCCTTTGGCAACCCCTGTTACATGGATGAGATATTTATTTACCTGTTCAGGGTGCTGGTTGGACCTTAGGTGCTTGGCTCTCCCCATGCTTGTGTACGGAAGAACATAGGATGACAGAATGGTTTGCACTGGAAGGGATCTTAAAGACCATCCAGTTCCAACCCCCCTGCCATGGGCAGGGACACCTTCCACTAGACCAGGTTGCTCAAAGCCTCACCCAGCCTGGCCTTGAACACTTCCAGGGATGGGGCATCCGCAGCTTCTCTGGGCAGAGGATGCCAGCACCAAAGCTCACACCTGGGGCATGAGGCATCTGGTCCTGCCACCTGCAGGACTTGTGTCCCTTCACCTACCTGGGACTCCATTTCGGGGACTGGATTATAGTATGGGACAAAGCTCAGGCGTGGCTGAAGCTGTCTAGTGCTGCTCCGCAGCCCTGGTGAATGGCCTCCCAGCACCTGGGCTGAGTTATCCAAGAGAGACCTCTTCCTGCAGCAATAAGGTATGATTCCCACTATCCAAATGTGTGTTTTTAAGTTAACTGAGATGCCATTAGAAGTACCTGCCATATCAACAAACACCAAAAAGCTGACTGGCCTTTGACCTCACAGCAGTTACCGTGATGGGCTTGGGCTGACGACAAGAACAGCCTTGATTTAAACTGTCCCAGCAAGAAGATCCTTAATTAGAAACTTCATCCAATACAATCCATTCCTGCCCCCCAGTTGGGTCTTCTCCGTGATCACTTTTCCGGGCTGGAAAGAAGTAGGAACCAACCATTCATTGTTCAAGCTCCATCCATCACAGTGGCAGATACTACCTTGTTTTAGTCTTTATTGTAGTATCTTCTGTAGTTTTGCTAGTGCAGCAATACCTGTCGGCAGGGGTAGGTTGGTGGATTACTTTCACAGAATCACAGAATGGTTTGGGTTGGAAGGGCCCTTAAAGACTATCCAGTTCCAACCCCCCTGCCATGGGCAGGGACACCTTCCAGTAGACCAGGTTGCTCAAAGCCTCATCCAGCCTGGCCTTGAACACTTCCAGGGATGGGGCATCCACAGCTTCTCTAGGCAACCTGTTCCAGTGCCTCACCGCCCTCTCCATGAAGAATTTCTTCCTGATATCCACTCTAAACCTCCCCACTTTCAATTTAAACCTGTTACCCCTTGTTCTGTCACTACAGGCCCTTGTCAAAAGTCCCCCCCAGCTACCTTGTAGGCCCCTTCCCCTTCAGGGTAGTCAGATTAAGGCATCTTTGGACTGTCCACGTTACCCATTGCTGCAGCAGCTGTGCCAGTCATCAGTACCACGCCTTACCTAAAAGGGGTGTTGAGTTCTTCCCCGGCTTGTTAGCAAGCAGGTTTCTGTGCAGTAACGGTTACTGGAGACTCTCTGACACTTGCGCTTGTGAGATGGCATGATTTTGGTCATTTCCCATAACATTTTGGCTATCTTTAAATTTGGAACAAATACACAAGTTCAGAAAACTTGCAGTTCTGCCAGTTTTCCAATTCTTAGTGTTTTTCTGAAAGTCCTAGTTTTGGGACTGTCTTCGTCCAAAATCTCTTGAAATACTTTTCCAGTCTTAACAGGGACAAAAACACAGAAGTATGTAACCTCTAGAGACAAAACATAGATAGAGAATTTAAAAAAAAACCCTTTCCAACACAAATCTCTTAAATCTCATGATTATAAGCCAGTGTAACGATATACTGGTGGTGGGAGTCGGCACTGAAGGGGTTGTCGAAAGTTTGTGGTTGGCAGTGCTTATTTTTCCCCTGTGGATTAATAACTACCTTGGTGTGATTAGCATAAAGAACCCCACCAAGAGCAATTTTTAAGTCAGCTGCTAATTGCCTCTGAGAACAAATTATTCAAATTACCCAGTTATCTGAAGACTTGCAGGCGGTAGGACAGGGAATACAGAACTTCCTTTAGTTTTAGTGTTTAATATAATGTGGTATTATCCGGTAAAGATTTGTAGCAGAGGAGTTGTCTATCTTATTTAGGATAGAAATTTAGTATTTCTATCTATTTATCTTCTTGAAAGCTTGGTGTGTTTATTTTTTTTTTTCCCAGGATACATTGCATATCTCTGCCCTTTGTGTAGTTTTGGTGACCTTTATCTAGAGAACAGAAACAGACTGGTTTCCCACTCGCATTGTTCATCCCCAAAAAAGGCTGTGTGCAGCTCTGAAGCTGGGCTTTGTGCCTGGACTCACAGGCTCTGCTTCAGCATTGCCTGGTCAAAGCAACTTCGAAGGAGAGCCAAGACTGGTTATAGAATCACAGAATGGTTCGGGTTGGAAGGGACCTTAAAGACCATCTAGTTCCAACTCCCCTGCCATGGACAGGGACACCTTCCACTAGACCAGGTTGCTCAAAGCCTCATCCAGCCTGGCCTTGAACACTTCCAGGGATGGGGCATCCAGTTGTGGAGCTACTGCAGCTCAGTTTGCCATCAGTCGGTGGCCAACAACCCTTGGCTGCTGCTGCATCAATCCTCCTGTTCCTGCTCCTGTGTTGTGGTCTCCCCAACACGCACATGAAAACACACAGAAACACCTCGATGGGCAGGGCCAGTAGCTTGTGTCTCCATAGCTTTCGGTTTCTGGAAGGTTTATAGGAAACTTATCTGGGGTTCTCTAGCTCAGCAGGTAAGTTCAGCAGCTGTTAAAGGGGAGATAGATGGGCAGGAAGACAAGATGACCACATCAGCATAATTTCTTTTGGAAACTTGGCCGTAAAGGAAGTAACTGATGTAAGAAACTTGCGTGTTGCTGCTACGTGGCAGGTCATTGAGACATGAAAATCGTTTGGACCTCAGGATCACTCAGTTGCTTGAATGAAGTAAGTTGGTGGGCTTGTGGCTGTGGTCCTCATCATGAAAGTGCCTCCACTCATAGCACCAATTAGTAGATTCATCAGAGGCGCTGACGAGACTGATCTCTTGTCATGGTCCTTGTCCTCAGCGGGGCGGATGGAGCTATCGGAGCCAAAACAGGAGAGCTTCACCCCGTAAAAATGCTGAAGGATCATGGTGAAGAATTCTGACAGCCTGTAATTCCCTGTAGTTCCCTACAGCTGATGTTGACTGTTGGACACCTTCGTGCCCCCTGTGTTGGACGCACTGCCATCTAAGGCTGCCGCGGTTTTGGAACGCTCCAGCACTGTACGTGGGATTGGGATGACTTGCCGACTTCCGTGAACAGTTGGGCTGCAGCTCTCTGATACTTCCAATAGCTTCATTAGTCTGGGGGACTTCAGTGATGGCTGTTGACGGGGCTTGTCAGGGCTGTTTTCAAAGGCAGCTGGGATTTAAACGGCACGTGTGTTGCAGGTGCGGCCCCTGCATGCGTTACGTGTGTTTGCGCTCCGCCAGACTGAGGCGAGGACGGTGGCGATTGCAGGTTTGCTTCTCTCTGCAGGGCGATCAGACAGCGCTGCACCGGGCTGCGGTCACCGGGAACATCGATGTCATAGCGGCTCTGATTCAGGAGGGGTGCGCTCTGGACAGGCAAGACAAGGTAACAGGCGAAGCCCTGTGGGATGGCAGCCTTGCCAGCCACTGATCTGAAGGTCTCAGAGAGAAAGTTGTGCTTTATACTCCTGAGGAAGTGTCTGATGCTTTGAAAGTAATCGGGAACAGTTGCATTGAAAAAAAAGTTTTGCCATCTCTTTAGTACCTGTTACTGATTTCGTTATTTTTGTTGTATTGGGCTGATAGTTTTTGGTTTAAGAGTCTGGTCTCAGCTCGCTAAAGGAGGAGTTAAAGAAAGGTACAACCATACTGTACCCTACGCAACACACTGCATGGTCTCCCTTCCTTATCCCTGAGACTGAGAATCTCAGGCTGTAAATTTAAATTTGAGGGGAGATAAAACTAATTCCAAGATCCAAGCAAAAGCTTTAGAGCCGTTCTCTGCTTGCTAAGAGATGTGGGGAAAAGTGGAAGATGGAAAGAGGTTGAAGATGGAAGTAGTAGAGAGGAAGAAGTAGCTGGGGTGTCAGGAGAAGTGTTTTAATCCGGTGTGTATCTGCCTCTGATGAAAATAAAGCAGAAAATCAGGAAGCAGGAAAGGAAACCGATTTATTTTCCGGGCGAGCAGGCGGGGCATGCAGCTGCTGCGTTCTGCATGTAACGTTACCCTGCCACGAGGACGCGGCGCGCTAACCTTCTCCTCTGGTGTGTCTGCTCTTCAGGACGGGAACACCGCCCTCCACGAGGCTTGCTGGCATGGGTTCAGTCAGTCTGCCAAGGCGCTCGTCAGAGCGGGAGCCAACGTTCTTGCCAGGAACAAGGTGAGACCCCTGCAGGAGGAGCTGTCGGTTCTGGGCTGAGGCGGCTGACTCTTAGCGCTGGAGATTTCTGGCCATGGCAGTTCTCCGCAGGTGCGGGACCAGCTCCTAGTGGGACCTCTTCCCTTTCCCTTTCCCTTTCCCTTTCCCTTTTCCTTTCCCTTTCTCTCTTTTTTTCATTTCTTACT